>NC_056739.1:553051951-553096951 GCF_019279795.1 Protopterus annectens
ATGTAACACAGCAGTGTGCAAACTACAGGCAGACTGCCACAACACTGGCCTACATTTTTTACGGGGGAATACAAATGTACCTGCAAACATAGCAGGCTCTACAGGCATATCACAGCACAGAGTAACAGACACCTGTGTGAAAGTGCATACCCACAACCACTGTGAACACAGCCACATTGGTAAGCAAGCTTAATATTACAGTATGTGGACTGTCTAATCAACACCATCCTCACAGGTGCCACTCGCACAGTAACCCTACATATAGTGGGCCTTGACACAGTGTGGTCCGATGCCTGTCTGTGGTATGGGACATGTGTGCGTTTGGCCCTACAAACATGTAAGCCAATAGGGTACCATACACTGGAACAGCATGCAACAGATAGATATCAGTGTTCTTGGTCATGTTCTACCACAGTCTGTACACAGGCCAAGGTACATATTTGCAATACACACACTGTCAACAATCACCACAAGTACACAGACCTCACTACTGTACACACAACCACAGAATGTCCATGTCATTTCCTCAAATATAACCCCTACTATACATAAACATGTCTAGCAGTCTGATATCTCACTGGCTTATCAGGTATGATATCAATAACAAATACATAAACATGTCTAGCAGTCTGATATCTCACTGGCTTATCAGGTATGATGTCAATAACAAATGGTGTACAGAATATATACATCTTTTACTGCATGACATATGTACAAAGGTTGACAGACTTGTGGCTGGAGGCACAAACATAGGGCCAATATTGACATGTTACTGTGATAACCTCATACATTTACTGCTGTAACAGGGTTGTGACATATGTCCTAGGAGGAATATGAGGTCAGTAACACTCATGACTGTCACCATGTACTGACTGCAATCCTCAGACTATGCCTCTACAGTTCTGAACCTGTATTCAGACTGGAACCTTAGTTTGAGAGACAGCCTTAGAGAACTATCTTCAAGTTATAGAGCTGAGTATATTTTCTGTGTTATTCTGTATTAGAGCTAAATTGTCTGCTTGATATCTGTGTCTTACTGCTCTGCAAATCTATAGAAAACAGTATATATATTTCTTATAATTTGCACATTCCATACATCTGTGTTGAAACTGCTCCCCCACCCCCCCTCCCTATTCTTGGTTGTAGTTTAAATTTGGTGGCTTTTGCAGTGCCCGCCCCACTGTAGATTTGATCTAAGACACTCCCCCAGGACATCTCTTTACCGCATTCTACATAATAAACCCTTTCTGCACTTGCTTTTAGTCCTTTTTAATTTAATTACATTTTTTCAAACTGTGTGTGGACTAATATTGCTACATATTCAAGTGTGCCAGCTTGCACTGCACGAGAATTGTATTTACTACTGCTTTTGCTACTTTTCTAAAAAAAAAAAAAAAATCTTCTGCTTTTACTGTACTTGTGTTTCTTCCTACTTTATTTTGCTTTTGCATCATCTTAAACGTTCTCAATTGTATTTATTACTGCTTGGTGTAACTCATTCTAAGCCTTTTAGTTTAAACACTTGGGCTTCAGACCAGTTGTTTTACATTGAGAGGGTTTGTGGTCTGCACTGTAGTGGCAGAACAGGTAGCTTACATCCCTCTAAGTTGGGAACTGCTGATTGAGTGCTCAGTGTCTGTTATTCTAAAAGTATATTAATTCTGGTGTAAGCACTTGGGCTTTCAGGCCAGTTATTTTACATTAAGAGGGTTTCGTGGCCTGCACTCTTGTGGGAGGAGAGGCTGGACTCTGCCCTTCTGAGCTGGGAATTTCTGGTTGAAGGCTTATAGTGCATGCATATCTGAATTTCTTCTTACTGAAATTGGTACATCTTGTTTGCTGTAGCATAGACTAGATCCAGGCCTGCTGAATCTAGCTTTGTTTGTATAACTTGAGCACTAATCCACGCATTATTTAAAGTATTCAGTTGTATTTATTACTGCTTGGTAGTAACTTGGTTAAAGTGTAGCTATCATTCTAAGTCTTTTGGATTAAGCACTTGGGCTTCAGACCAGTTCTACATTAGGAAGGTTTGTGGCATGCACTGTGGTGGCAGGACAGGTAGCTTTCATCCTTCTAAGTTGGGAACTGCTGATTGAGAGCTCAGTGTCTGTTATTCTTAAAGTGTATTAGCTCTGGTTTAAGCACTTGGGCTTCAGGCCAGTTATTTTACATTAAGAAGGTTCGTGGTCTGCACTCTTGTGGGAGGAGAGGCTGGACTCTGCCCTTCTGAGCTGGGAATTTCTGGTTAGAGGTTTATAGTGCCTGAATATTTGAACTGTATCTTACTGAAATTGGTACACCTTGTTTGCTGTAGCATAGACTAGATCCAGGCCTGCTGAATCTAGCTTTGTTTTGTATGCTTGTTATTTCCCTGGAACGCTAATTCCACCTAAAACGCGGCTTCTCAGCGCTTCTGTGGATCCCTAGTGATATCTGCATTGCTTACTGTACTTATTTCCTTGCTTCGCTTGAAAGAAAGTTACTGTTTGACATTTTTGCATTTAAGTTACCTGTAACACATTGCACTTGTTACCTGGCACTTGCTCACTAAAGCAATTATAAGTCGGCACTAAAAATTAAAAGCACTACACCCTCGCTCCCCATTGGCCCTTGTTTTCAATTATAAAGGAATTCCCAATATTATTCTAGCATGTCCAAAGGTCAGTTGTCAATCTCCTCTCCGGTCCAGCTGGTGAATATGGGAATCTTGAGGCAATGTTACAACTGCCTCATGTACACAGACAACCCTCTCCTCCTCCCACCAAATTCCAACACATGTGAGAGATGCAACCACATAGCCAAACTGGAGGCTAAGCTCTCTCAACTCAGTACTGGCATAACCAGTCAGGAGGAGAAGGAAACCACACTCACTACAATTCCAGTCTCACATAGACCTACCACGACAGCAAACCAAACACATAATCACACAAACATACTCGGAGGCTCTAAATAAAGATCTGCCTAAGCAGCAGAGACCTCCAAAGCAGACACCCAAGCAACCGCTACCCCAAAACAAAACACGTGCAACACATCTCACAAAGCCAGTGTGCCGAACAGTCACAGCCCTTAAGGCTAAACAACACACCTGATACACTTGTAATAGGTGACTATCGTCAGGCACACTGACGTCCCGCTCACCAGGCTGAACAAGGAGAAGGTCACGGTGAGCAGCCTGTCTGGTGCTAGGATCCACCACATAACACAAGCACTCAGGTCACTCCAAGGCAAGTACAAATATGACTCGGTCATTGTCCATGCTGGTGTGAATGACCCGAGACGTACCTCCCTGGACTACATGAAGAGAGACAGAGGAGCTCTCTGAGCATGTAGCCCAGGCTGGTATGACCCTGACCTTGAGTAGCATCTTACCCTCACCAAGAATGATGCCACAATATGAAGACAAGATGATCAATTTCAACAATTGGCTTAAGTATTGGTGTCATTCAAAGGGGATCCAATGCCTGTCAGCTTGGGATGATATGCATGACAAGCCACGATGCTTTGCTAGGGCCGGCTTGCACCTGTCACCCCTGGGCTTTTGGATATTGGCAAAGGCTCTTGCTACCCCCATAGTGCCTTTTTTAGGCAAGGCTCAAAAGACAAACCCACCTCCATAGGTATCACAAGGGATAAGAAACTGAGTAATGCTACTCAATGCTAGAAGTCTAAACCTCAAGATGCATGCACTCGAAACTCTCCTTAGCATGGAGAACATCGATATCTGTGCAGTAACAGAAACCTGGTTCAGGACTCCCGAGAGCACCCCAGCACTACCAGGTTATACCTCATACCATGCTTTTCGGCCCCAAAACTTGGACCGAACCACAAAAGGAGGGGGAGTATCGATATTCATCACCCACACCTCTAGGTTGGTGGCAAAGCACGAAGCATCAGAGACTATCCATGTGCAACTAACAGTGGGTAAAACTGCCTTCCAGTTTATAGCCTGCTACAGACCACCCTCCCAAACCCAGGAACCCCACTCAGCCTTCCTGAGAACACTGGAAAATATGAAGGTCTCTCCGAACACCATTATATTGGGCGACTTCAACTACCCAAACATAGATTGGGAGCATTACTCTAGCTCCAACACCCTTGCCCAAAGGTTCCTAGAATTCATAAACTCAAACGCTATGGAACAACTTGTTACCACTCCCACAAGAGGGGAAAACATACTGGACCTGATCATCACCAACATGGGGACTCTATGCTCCAGACCAGAAGTGTATCCCTCACTGGTAACATCAGACCATAAACTGATCTCACTGGATATTCACATCCCGACCCCACCCCCTGCCCAGAAAACCACAGTGAAAAACTTCTCTAAAGCAAATTTCACACTCCTCAAAACCGAGGTGGAATCCTTCAAAGCCCCCGGGCCTGTGGAAAATACGGCCCAGACCGCAGAATCCTTTATAAATGCATTCTATGAACACCTTCAGGAATGCATGGATCATGCAATCCCAAATAAAACCAAGACCCAATCCTCCAAAGGCAGACGACCTGTCTGGTGGACCCCAGCCATAAACTATACAATAGAAGGAGGAAGCTACTACATGATGGAGCAAAATCCCAAAAAGGGAAGGCATCTCTGATCAGTATTAGCAAAAAACTAAGGGCACTCATAAAATCGTCAAAGGCCAGCTTCGAGAGAAAAATTGCACAGGACACTAAAGATAATCACAAGGCTTTCTTTAGTTATGTTAGGAACCTGGGTGGGAATTCCAGATATGCTCAGAATTAGTCCAAAATGACAAAAAAATACACTGATCCCACAGACATTGCCAACATCCAAGCTGACAGGTTCAGCGCAAACCCCCCCCCTCCCCACTAAAAGGGCAAATATCTATCCCAGCAGAGTGCTGCCCCCCCGACATCTCAGATGCTCAGGTGGGAGCCGCCCTCTCCAAAGCAAAAAACACAGCATCAATGGGACCAGACGGTGTCCCATGCTGCGTGGATGGGAGATCATAGGTTTACCCCGGGTATCACTTCTGTGTCACTGTTAGACAGAGGCACAGTATACTAACCTCGAAAAAGGGCATAGCAAAATTAATTTAAAATGGGTGGCGAAAGCCAAACATACTCTGGCTAGGCTTATAAATGTCCTAGGGCAGATAGCCTAGTATGAACCTATGAACAAGCTGCTGCCTAAGCAAAGCAGGTGTACTTCTCCACATCCACCAGAGAGGGAGTGAGAGAAACAGACAAAGTAAGACAGGGAGGGGGTGGGAGACTAAAACCTATGCACGTTTGTGTCGCACACTTTCCAGTATAGTGTTTCAACCCCCTGCCTGACTATGTATTGCCATTACATGTCTATGCATTCATTGCATGCCCCACAGAGCTTACATGTTGGGGAGTTGCCCAAAGGTTTATTTGATGGCGAGTGACATCAGCAACAGTGATAAAGGAGGGATAAGGTAGGTGTAGTACACATGCCTGTCCACAAGAACAGATGTCAATGTCGACACAGCCACATTCTCTCAGAGACTCACACACATTATCACAGTTGGCAGGGTCAGGATTAGACCTTATAACTAGCTAGTTTGCCAAAATACAGTAATACGCACGTATCACATGCTCCACAAGGGTTATCAGGATGACATATTGGCAAAAAGTATGTCAAGGTGTCAGACATCAGAAGGCATGCTTCAGTAGGCCAATGGAAGGTGTGGAGAGTGTGAATGGCATCCAAATCATTATACTCCACACAGACACATTTGCCAGTACTGACATGCATGGGTGCATTGCTTCACAGGTGTGTAGTGGTTGACAGTGCTAGGAGGCTGTACAAGGCTAGGTAGTGGGTATACCTTGGTATCAGGCCACATGACAACAGTCTGCAGTGTGGCTCAGGGATGTAGTGTTTGGATTGGCCCACACAGGTGGGTATTGTACTCCCCATCCACTCATCTGGGTCACTACTGTGGGTGGCCAGTACTGTGCAATGCTTGCCATGTATGTGTTCCATATTCCACATCATGGACGGCGTCAGGGATGTGCACACGTCCCACATGCATATTCTGTGACATGTAGAAATGTACCTGGGGTGTCTGGGGCATGTTCTGTAGACAGATTGTTATCAGATGTGCCATTCCTGACCTCATGTGGTGAGAACTGGCAATGGACAACAGGTTGACACTGCACCTACACTGACAGCAAGACACAGGTATTCACTGGTGTCAGTGGCATGTGTATAAGGCATGGTATGTCCTTTGTGGATTACATTTGCTGCCTCTACAGTTGTTGCAGGCACCCAATGAGGAACATAGTGGAGGAGCACTGTATGCAATGATAGGACTACTGTAGGGATGGGACAGGGTCCCATGTCCTCTGTAATCCACTGCAATCACACCATGGTTACTATCTGTGGGCAATATGCAGGGAACTACCAACACAGTGGTTGTTGCCTAGCTGAGTGCGTTTGTTTACGAGACATGGGTGGAGAGAGTGCTCTCTGGGTAATACAAGGGTTGCCTATATTGTTCCCCAAGCCATGATGTCACATGTAAGGGTACGGATTGTCTACCCCAGCCTCTCTGCGGTTTGACATCTCTTATACTTGTAAGGTGGACACGGACATATAATAGGCACACCATATAGGAAATTTGCAAAACCCACTCCACAACGAGTCCTGTTATTACACTCTCACAGCTACCTCCACACAGGATACGTATGACACACACACACCGTTGCCACGTGCCATGGAAATTACTGGGCTACTCCTTCCCCAAAGGTGTATTTCAAAGTGAATGACATCAGCAGACTTGCCAAAGTAGGGCACTGGAAGGTGTAGTGACTGAATGTTTTCAAATGCATTGGTACACACACACACACACACACACACACACACACACACACACACAATGTCTGGGAATAGAACTCTTAAACTAGTACAGCACACTACAGCATTACGCAGTTATAGCATGCACCATGGCGCTTATAGGGCTAGCCTTTCTCCAAAGGTATATTTCAAGGTGAATGACAGCAGCAGGCTAGCTACAGTAGGGCAAGGGGAGTGCAGTATGTGTGAATGGGCCATAAAACATTTGTCTGGAAGCACACACACATGACACTCTGTCACACACAAGTTTACATTTGACAGGACCGTGTATACATCTGCTAGATGGATGATGACTTGTACTGTCATGTTACACAGTTATCACAAGAACCACAGACACTACACTGGTGAAGGCTACCAGAAGCAAATGTCTACAGGGATAGACATTTGCACATCATTGGTATTGGCAAATTGGGAGTGTGCTGGGTAGGACAGGCCTCATGATGGGAGGCTCTTTGTCACTGCCACTCTCTTCCCCACATCTATGTGTGTGTATGTTTGACCTGTTATAGTGTGCTGTCCTTGGAGATATATGTGTGTATTCCTATCCGATGTGTGTGCAAAGCATGACTGGTGTGCAATGTGGAGTGTTTGCACAGACATCTGTGACTGACATATGTATAGTCCATTGTTGTTGCCAGACATAGGCTTCATTTCATTTAAGTGTGGGAGCATGCCCAGTATGACCTTCTGTATTGAATGCTTGTATCCATTCCAGGTAGGTTGTACTCCAGTGCAGGCATTTGTGCTCTACACCTACAGATAGCAACTTGTTTCTGCAGGATATCTGTAGATAAGTTGACAGTAATGGTTCACTATGGACAAAGGGTAATGGGATCCTGTTACTAATTGTGTCTGTGCTGCATCTGCTACATGGTTTTGGTGTTAGCAGGGATATTCAGAGATATGTACTGTTTTACCCTGTAATATTTTATGTCATCAGCTACTGACAGATGTACATATCTGCTCGCAGTAATCTCCTGGGGAATACAAGATGAATGCAGCTGTGTCCAACATTGTGGTGTGCAACCTACACACTCTTGCACACTTGTGCCAGTCTAGAGGGGGAGCTGCAGACACTTGATGGGTATGTGTAAATGGTCCAGCACCTTGGTACTGTAGTGGCTGAGGGTCCCATGCTTGTACATTTATCAACACGACAGGTAGGCCATATTCTGCTGTGGCCATACCTCACAGCTGTACAGATTCACTCAGGTTAGCCAGAGGCAGAGCTCACAATTCTGGTCATTGCCTCTTCACATTCTGGTTTACAAGCAGGTTTGTAGCTACCCATTCCTGTGCTTGCAGGCTGGGATAGTATGTGCACACAGAGTTTCAGGCTTCACACACTCCATGGTATCCATGCTTCCCCCTCCCCTCTGTTATTCTGTCCTCTAACATTATGCAAACGATATCTAATAAGTATGCCTATAGTTATCACTTCATCTCAGCAGTATGTAGTAGTTGGTCCACAGTTCATGCATTAGGACATGGTGGACATGCTACTGGGATTTGTCAACATGGCTTTGCATTTGTGTCTGTGGACCGTGTTGTGTCATTATTTGGGAGTCCATGGGATAACATACAGTGGCAGTACAAGTGATAGAGAGAGGCAGGTTATCTGTAGCAAGCCAGTGCATTCAGTCATTCCTACAGCCCCAGGCTGCAAGCCAATGTATTCCCCTGGGGTGACAGGGTAGGTGTGCAAGGTGTTGATGGCAACTGTTTTCTGTTCTTATTAATTCATTGGCATGGATGCTGGCAGGGTGCAGTTTACAGCTAGGGACACACCTGCATGGGACACCTCTTTTGCATGCTGCATTCTGTGGGTATTCCCATACACACATGGGGGTCATATTGTACTCAATCCCAGCAGCAGGGATATGACCTGTGTTTTACCTGTGGTTGATGGTGGGACGAACTGAGTGCATGTGTGCCAGGGAAGCTACTTGCAGCCGACTCTCAGATATACGTGGGGCATTCCCCCTCTGCTGGCTTGTGTGAGGACAACAGCAGTTTCTCATTATGTCATACCTCTGCCTTTTGTGGTCTGCCAGTGTTTGGCCACACTACATATCAGTTTTCCATACTACACAGCCAACCAATGTGCTGCTAACCTGTAAGCACAAATCCAAAAGGTGTGTCCATTTGACAATAACATTTTATACACACTCCGTCTAGGGTACTTCAACCTGTGTATTGTTTGCATGTCTGGGCTCACATTCATGCAGTGTCCACCTTTCAGATGGCGACAGATATGACATCCACACAAATTAGTATGGACTACTGCTGGATTGTGTCTTGCTGGGATGCAATTGTGTTTGGCACTGCAGTTGTGAGACCTTGGTCCTGTCATCAACAGTACTGGCCATTGGCCACCAGGACACAACCCTCAATGCCTATATGCTGACCACTTTCACACAGTATACCACTCAACAACCTAACAGAGCTCTGCATATTGTACACATACAACAATCCATCCTGCTAATTTGGCCAGCTCAGGTAATCTGTACTTCACTGTTATTACACCCACACATACATGTTACTACATTTCTACATAGGATTGTGGGTGGGGGCGGGGGCACACCTGAGAACTGTAAACATTTGCTATGACTGCACTGGTATTTCAGGTACTCTGTTGGATTCCATTTCATTCTGTATACTGACCTATCCTGCAGACTACAGGCATATCAGTGTAGTACAGTTCTTAGGTCTATTGAACTACATTTCCATTTCAGACTTCTTACCCCTCAGGACTGACATCCCACTTCCTGACCTGCTGTAGTCTGTCTATGTAGGTCTGGAGGGGGGCTGTTCTCCATTGCCATAAATCGGAGGCCTTAGCACAGCCTTTCTTTGTGTTCATCTACACCTGTCCTGCTGGCTGAGTGAGACTGTTGTTGGGTATGTGAGCCTCACTGACATGCATGTGTGCGCCCTATGGAGACACATTTGGGTCACCACATGTCCTGCAGTGGGTTTTGTCACCTTGTCGGTTACTGCCTACTTTGTTGACACAAGTATTTGTTATAGATTTCATACTGCTCATATAGGTGTCCACGATCTGCTGCCATCCCATTTAGCTACCAGATTCCCTTGCATGTTCACATCCATACCACAGATACAACTAGCAGACCATACTACTGCATTCAGTGATTGATAGGGAGACTGACTTACCTTGTGGCTGTGCCAGTATTGAGGATGGTGCTGGACAGCTGACTATTTCGGATGCACATAGTATACTCCCTATACATGGTAAAGGGCAGGTAGTGCCAGGTTTGGTATCCCTTTTACTGTATGTGCGAGTCGGAGAGAGTTTTCAATCCCTGGCTTCCTACTGTGTCAGTGTATGTGCTATGAGTTGCCTCTTTGCCAAAGCCTGGACATACTGTGCACGCCTCCTAACTACAGGGGCAGGCTCAGGTTGTTCCTCCTAAGAGTCACTCTGTGCCTGTGCTGGCCTTGGCAATGGTGGGGGGCTGTGTGGCCCTGACCCTTGCTGTTCCTGCTGCAGCTGTTTCCACAGCATCATATTGTGTAGCATAGCACATACAATGAAAATTTGGGTAAATGTAGCTGTAGTATACTGCAAGGCTCCACCGGACATGTCCAAGCACCGGAACAGTGACTTGAGCATCCCAAACACATGCTCTATTATGTTTCTGGTTTGTGCATGGGCCTCATTATGGAGTTCTTGTTTGGGTGTGCATGCATTTTTAATGAGTGTCATCAGCCATGGCTCCAGTGCATGACCAGCATCCCCCACTAGGTGGCCATATGGGATGTCCCCACTGGGAAATCTCTGGTACAGCTGCATCAGATGCCAGATATGGGAGTCATGATAGCTTCCAGGGCTGCCAGCGCACAAATTCATTATAATGCCCTGGGCATCGCACATGACCTGGCAGTTGATGGAGGGTAAGCCCTTGCAGTTTATGCAGACCGTGCCCCGCTCGCCGGGTGGTGGTTTGATGTGTATGTGCATGCAGTCTACAGTACCCACTACCTCAGGGTATTCTGATGATTGGCAGTAGATTTTACGGTGCCGAGTTGCCAGCCTGACGCCCAAGCTTCAACGAAGGCATGCCCATCCACGCATGTCTTCTGAACGCCACTCGACTGCAGGGAGGACATGCAGACTCCACACAAAAGGCGCTCCAACCAAGAATCATAATACTATGTTGCAATTACATTTACTCTCTCACAGTGCCCAGACAGACTGCTCTTCATTAACCAAACCATTTGATCAACATGCAATCCTTTAGATTTAATTACTGAAAAAAAAAATCTCCTTAGTTTTCACATTTCTGATTATTTTAATCCACAATGAGTGTAGTGCTTGCTTCACAATCCTCTGGTAGCTTTCTATATAAAAATATCACATTTCTATTTTCTGTAATGGCTTTACTATAATGTATTTATGTAAGCGTCTTTTGTACTTCAGCTTTTTCTCATGATCACAGACATCCATTTTTTTTGTCTTAAGATGAACCCACCACATCAGCCAGGAATGCTTGGCTAACCAAAATCCTCAATGATCTTCCCATAAATGAAACATATCCTCAAAAATGTTTTAATCACAATACAAATCTTCCAGGGTTCCTATTAGAAAATAGAAGGGGCTGAAGATAGAATGGCTTTAATAGTGGAAATGCTGTTCATCTGTGTGTTTTTCTGAGATTGTGATACAGTGAAGATCGGAAAGTTGCCCTTTCCTCACTGTAGTGCGATCTCAGAGTTGGTATATATAATTAGGGGGGTAGCCTCCCACAAAAGTGACTTTGATACACAGCATTTTCGATTTTTAAGCTATTCAAATGCCAGTCTTTTCGATGTTCTAATATATACCCAATATTCCCATATTGCAAAAGTCTTTCAACTCTGAATTTGATTACTAAGGGAACAAAATGGCAGCTCAGTCATAAATGACTTAGGGTAATATTCATTACATATTCGCTCAGGTGCTTTCAAATAATTGACCACTGCAAAAATTAGCGTATTCCAATATGTAATGGTTCTTTTGGACAAGCATACCCTAGCAGACTGCTTTAGTGTGATCTGTTTTTATTTATTAGAGTTTTACTTACCCGGAAGCCGCGGTTGTACAGCGGTAGCATTGTTGCCTCACCGCAAGAGGTTCTCCTGTTAGATTATTGGCTGGAGTGCCTTCTGTGTGGAGTCTGCATATCCTCCCCGTGGTGGAGTGGCCTCCGAAAGACGTGCGTGAATGGGCGTGCCTTCGCTGAAGGTTGGGCGTCAGGCTGGCAACTCGGCACCATAAAAATCTACTGCCAATCATTAGCAGACTGGATTTCCGCTGTGGCGACCCCTAACCGGGAAAAGCTGAAAAGACAAAGTTTTGCTTACCCTCTCGTCACTATACTTGAAATATCTGTTTATTTTCAGGTAAGGATGAATGACAAATCACCTTCCAACATATTAATGAAGGAAGAAGACAACCATGCATCATTTTGTAATGTAAGAGTTCTCAGGAGGATACCCCTTCCCCATACAGAGTGGACTCCTGGGAAAATGCAGAATTTAATACTTCAATTTCTTTGCCCATTATAAAATTTTTTTGGACAAGCTACCCAATAACGATCTGCTTTTCCACATCTAGTACACCATTTAATACAATTATCTTTACATCTGCACAATTTGCCTGAAGTCTTCACATTCCATTTGTTACAAGCTACAAACAAATCAAAAAATAACTAGGAAAAAAAGGACCAACGTTGCAGGCACTTTTTAAATACAGATACTGTCAGCTTAGAACGCTCACAGGAAAAAAGGGGAAATCAACAAATTCCTGAAATAAATCTGTAACTATTAGTTTTTAGGGATGACTTTCAGGATTTGACTATATTCCACAATTTGTGTCTTTCGGCTTTTCCCGGTTACGGGTCGCCACAGCGGAACTCCGGTCCTCTAATGATTGGTAGTTTATTTTTATGTGCCGAGTTACCAGCCCTGATGCACAACCTACAACGAAGGTACGCCCATTCACGCATGTCTCCATGCAGAAGACGCTCTAGCTGAGAATCGAACCGGACAGCGTCTTACTGTGAGGTGACAACGCTACCGCAGCACCACCACCACCGATGACTACATTCCACCATATTAGAGTTGGAGCAACAGTACAAACCAAAATTATGAACAGGTGAAAGGTATGCAAGAATACTATTCACCAAGACTCAAAGATTAGTAGTGTCTTACAGTTTAACATCTCTACACTACGTCAGATAGTAACAGTCACTTTTTTTTTTTTTTTTTTTTTTTTTTTTAACTGTAAAAAGGCCCCAGGTCCTATATGGTTACCTACAGCCCCAGCACACCAACTCTAGTACTCAAGCAACATAGGTTCATAGGTATGTACTAGGCTAATGGCCCTTGGAGCCTTTACAAGCCTAGCCCATAGGATTACCCTGGCATCATGCCATCCTCCCTTCGTTTCCAGTGCCTCTGTCGAGTAGAGCCACTGGAGTTATCCCCGGGGTGAATTTTCTGCTTCCCATCAACTCATCAAGATTTCTCTTGAAGAGGGCCAGTGATGTGCTCTGTTTGACATGTATGGGAAGTCTATTCCATAGCATGGGCAGGGTTATGAACCTGTCCCTTCAGCACGTTCTGTTGATTGTGGTAATGAGGTTGAAGTCTCTGGAGCGTGTGGTGCAGAGGGATTGGGATTTCCTTAGAAGTAGCATTTCTAACAGGGCCTGGTTAGACATGGCTTTGTAAGTCAAGCAGGGATCGCCTCTAAGTAGGTGATACAAGAAGGAGAATAGTTGGGAGTTTTTTTGAGTTTGTCCATACAGGACCAAAGGCCTAGGATCCTCTTTGTGAGGTACTTTTGTAGCCTCTACAGTTGATGCAGGTGTCTAATGAGGTACATGAAAAATGAGACATTGTACTAAACGATTGGTCTAATGAGGGAAGAATAGAGGGAGACAATGACCTCTTTCTTCTTGGATACAAGACCCTTTAGTAATGAGATGTACCACATAGGACTTTCTGACCACAGTGGCAGTGTGGTGGTCAAAGAGAGGTTGCTGTCAACCAGTGTTCCCAGATCTCTTATAATGCCTTCTGTGCTCAGTGGACTACCATCGATGTGGTAGTTCATGGGAACTGGGTTTTTCACAAAAAGGGATGACATTTTTTGGCATTGAGCTCAAGGCCATGATTCTGACAAGTCATTGGTCTCAGTGAGGCCTTTCTGTAGGATGTCAACATCACTTAGGGCGTTAATAATGGCTCCTAACTTGCAATCGTCTGTGAACTTTGTCAGCCAGAGTCCCCTCGTGTTGGGCTGGACTTCTGTGAAATAGATACCAAACAGAAGAGGACCCAGGACCGATCCCTGTAGGAGTCCCGCTTGTGACTGGTTGGCAGTCTGTCTTGGAGTAACTACTTTCACACGGTGGGTTCCATCTGGGAGCCAGTTTGCAACCCACCTAGTGATATAGGGGTTGATGCCTAGCTTAGTGCATTTTTCTAGGATTCCTGAGTGGGGAATGGGATCAAAGGCCTTGGCCAGATCAAGGTAGGCTGTATGAACCACCTTGCTTTCATCCACAGCTCTGGTAACTTGACTCAAGAAAGTCAACCAAGTTGAGCAGGCATGATCTACCTTTCACAAAATCATACTGTGTGGGATCAAGAGTTTGGAGATTCCCTATATCCTTGTTAATTCGGTCCATGATGCTGCATTCCATAGCTTTGCATATCAGACTTGCCAGGCTAATGGGGCGATAGTTCTCAAGGTCTGTAGTTGCTCCTTTGTGCAGAGGGAGGACTATAGCAGTGTGCCATTCGGTAGGGAAAAAGCCTGAGATGAGGCTGAATGGAGCACACAGGTCAGGTGCCAGTTCACTCTGTAGTTCAGTATTCTTGCCCTTGGACAGTGCTCTTTTAACCTGTGAAGCAGTAATACTGGGTGCTGGCAATCTACTGGTATTATGATTGGTCCTTTGGGGGGGGGGGTAAAGTTGGCACTGAACCTGTCAGCCACACTGGCAGTATCTGTTGGCTTGGTATAGGAGGTACCATTGTGCGATAGCTCAGAGCAAATCAGGGTATTGCCGTGGAGGTTCTTTACATAACTATAGAAGGCCTTGTTGTAGTCTTTACTATCTGCTGCAAATTCTGTTTTCATAGCTAGCCTTAGAGGATTTGATGAGGGATCTCAATGTTTTCTTGAAGCTGATAAGGGAGTTTTTCCAGTCTTGGGACTTCACCTTATTCCACATCAGTTTCCTCCTTCTGTTGTAGAGTTTGTTTATGGCAGTGGACCACCAGATTGGCTTCTTTTTTTTTTTTTTTTGGAGAAGGAGAGCATCTTGTTTTTTTTTTTTTGGAGGAGGAGGAGAGCATCTTGGTTTTATTGGGCATGGCAAAATCCATGCATTTCTGTAAGTGTTCGTACAGTGCATTGGTGTACGATTTGGTGGTCATGCAACAATTCTCCATTTACATGGGTGCTGTGAAGTTAGCCACCTCTGTTCTTAGAAGCCCAAAGTTAGCTTTGGAGAAGTTTTTCATGGTGGTTACATTTGCTGGGGTGGAAGGAATGTGCATTTCCAAGGTGATTAGTTTGTGGTCAGATCTAACCGGGGAGGAGTTGACTAATGGTGTAGAGCAATGGTCTCCCACGTTAAAAATGACCAGGTCAATGATGTTGCTACCTCTAGTGAGGGTAAGAACAAGCTGGTCCAGGGCATTGGAATTAATGAATTCCAAACAACGTTGGGCAAGTATATTGGCACATGTGTAGTTTTCCAAATTAATGGAGGGACAGTTGAAGTCGCCCAGTATGCGTGTTAGGTTGGACTCCAATATCTTCCAGGATGCTTAGGAACTTGGAGTGAGTGTCTTGGGACATGGTTGGGGACCTATAACACGCTACAACCTGAATCACTCTGTCTTGCCCAATGTTAACTGCACCCGAAGTATCTCTGATGCATTATCTTGGGTTAATAGTCTGGAGGTGTGCACATCCTTTATGAATATGGAAACACCACCACCTTTGGGGCTTCGGTCCAAGTTCTGGGGCTGAAAGGTGTGGAATGAGTTACAGCCTGGTAGTGCAAGGGTACTTTCTGCTGCCTTGAACCAGGTCTCTGTTACAGCACAAATACCGATGCTCTCCACTTTGAGTGCTTTGAGCAAGTTCATTTTGAGATTTAGACTTCTAGCATTGAGCAGCATGACCCTCAGATTGCATTTGTTTGTAACGGTTACAATGTTAATTTGGTCTTGGGAACACCACCTAAAAAAAAGCATAGTGGTGGCAAGAGCCTTGGCCTGTATCCGGAAGCCCGGGGATGACAAATGCAGGTCATCTCTGGTAAAGCATCGAGGTCTGTCAATCATGTCATCCCAGGCAGATACTGGATCCCCCCCCCCTTACAATGACACCAGAAACTTAGCCAATTGTTGAAATCATTTTCTGCTTGTACTGTGGTATCATTCTGGTTGATGGTAGGATGTTGCTCAGGGTTAGGGTCGTACCCACCTGGGCTACATAATCCGAGAGCTCCTCCATGTCTATTTTCACGTAGTCCAGGGAGGTACGTCAAGTCATTCACACCCACATGTGCAATGACAGTCATATTTGTACCTGTTGAGGGACCCGAGTGTGTGCATTATATGTCGGATCCTGGCACCTGATAGGCAACCGATTGTTACTTTCTCCTTATTCAACCTAGTGAGTGGGACATCAGAGGGCCTCACTATCGAGTCACCTATGACAAGTGTGCTGGGCATGCTGTTATGCCTTACAAGGATTTCTTTGAGGAGACAGGGATCTAGTCATTAAGCAATTAGGCAGCACTTTGGAGACAACGGTAAAAATACTGGTTATAAAGTTTTCAGCATAATTGTATCCTAGTACCCCACCCGCAGGATACCAACCACCCAACACCTGGTGATGGGTATGAATACTCATGGAGAAGACATTATGAACATTCACCGGGTATTCAGCACGTTAGCTCAGGGAAATAAATATTGACCTAACAACAAAATATTAAAGTCAACATTGCTTTTTAAACTATTCTAAAGAGATCAATAAATACTATACACACTACTACTGAAACAACAGCACTATAACAGTTTACTTACAACTGAAAGAAATGTACACCTGTAACTGCTTTGTCCATTGAATGAAACAACTTGTGCAACAGTAAAAAATGTTTAACAGAACTATAACTGTAAACTGACTTCCTCCATAACTAAATATACAATTGTCAGCTACATGAAGAATCATGAAAGCTCCCTAACAAAACACAAGCAGAAAGGAGGCAATGGACAAACATTCTTACAGGTTCACAGGAGGTTACTAGGCTAGCGACCTGGAGGTCATTTCAAGCTCATCTGTTTCATCCCAATGCAATATAACAGATACTCTAGTCAAAACCCAGGATTGTATTTACTAATGACTACCCATGTCCGGGAGGGTTGTGGGTGCTATCCCAATTAAGAATTTATGGTGCCCCATCCACTCGACCAGGTTCCTTCTGAACAGTGTCATAGAGGTGCTCTGCTTCACATGATTTGGCAGTGTATTCCAAAGACGTGGCATTCGCTGGGAGACAAATCTGTCCCCCTAGCGAGTCCTATTCAATCGCAGGCCATATTTAGGTCCCTGAAATAGGTAGTTCTAGTCCTGTTTGACTTACAGATGTGCAGCAAAATTCATTTGGTTTAGGTCAGAGATTGCTCTGTAAACCAGGCACAAGTCTCTCCTAAGAAGTCTATACAATACTAAGTATAGTGACAGAGACTTCAGTCAGTTTGTGTAAGGCACGTGCTGGAGTCCCTTGATCTTCTTTGATAGAAACCTCTGAGGTCTCGCCAACTGCTGCAGGTGCTTTTGTACAGTGCTTGCTAAAAGGGGCATTATACTCATTTATGGGCCTGATTAGTGATGAACATAGAGGGGATATAACCTAACTTTGCTCTAGAGACAATGTCTTTGTTAATCAAGTGTGCTACATACAAAGCCTTTCTTACTACAGTAGACACATGTTGGTCAAAGTTAAGGTCTCAGTCTACTTTTGATCTCAAATCTCTTACTTCTTTAGGTACGCAGGGTATTGTTAATTTGATAGTGCGAAGGGACACTATTTCTATTGAAGGGAATGGTGATGCATTTCTTTTATTTATTTAAATTTGTTGACCGGGAGTGTCCGACTAGACGTAGGTCCATTTTAAGCGGAGGCCCGGGGAGAAAAGCTCCACAGTTAAAATAGACAGTATTTACATTGGATTACATAGTGATTAACAATTTACATAGCAATTACTTACAACATATTTACAGATGAAGAACATAGTACATCAGTAGACAACTAGAATCTTTATCTGTGAAGTGCATACCAGACATTAACAAATGTTACAAGAAGAAGTTTGTGCTGTATAATAAGTACTGGCTTATGAGCATCTGAGCTTGCTATAATCAAGGTAGTTAGTGGAGTGGAAAGAAAAGTAGTGGCTGGATGGGGGTGGATGATATTAGAGTGGGAGTTGCAAGGGCATAGCCAGCATGTTTTTAGTTGCGCTTTTAGTAAAGTTTTGAAGTGGGTGCATGATGGTATGGAGGTAATTATGGAACTCACTCCCACCCACAATTGGCTATGGCGCAAGAGAATAGTGCTTCACCAGCAGAGTTATTGACTTTAGTGATCTGTAAGTGATTTTTGCTGCTGGATCTTAGTGGTCTGGCGGTGCGATAGGGTTGGAGTAGATTCTGGAGGGATGGGACATTTAGTGGATGGTTTACTAGTTTGTGGGCGAGTGAGAGTTGATACCACTGAAGGAGGTGACAGAGTTCAAGCCAGACCAGTTCAGCAAGTGAGAGACAGTGGCGACTACAGTAGGATGCCCCTGTGGCGAATTTGGAGATTTTATTGTAGCAGGTCTCTAGCTTGTTTAGATCACATTGCCTTAGGTTGGTACATATTGGAGAGGCATAAAGTAGGGTGGAGATAAGGTGGGAATTTGCTATTGAAATCTTTGCTGCTTTGGTGAGAAATTGATTATTTCTGCATAACGCTCCTAGTTTTTTTGTGGACTTTTTTTTTATAGTCATGGATATGTGAATGTCAAATTTTAGTTTGTCTATTTCTACTCCTAGCAATTTGGTGTGTTCAGCTGTGTATATAGTGGTGTTGTCTTTTGCCGTGATGTTAAAGTGAGAGTTATTTTGAGTATGTTTGGTGGGTTGGAAGATGAGTAGTTTAGTTTTGTTTGGGTTGAGGATTAATCGGGCATCGGATAACCATGTTTCAGAGGAAAAGGCTTCCTGTGTGACTTTTTGCAGTTTTGGTAGGGACTGGGCTGAGCAGATGATGGTCGAGTCATCTGCGTATTGTATGAGTGCGCCATGTTTGGTGGCAGAGGCTAGATTATTGGTGTAAACAGAGAAGAGTAGGGGTCCAAGGATGGATCCTTGGGGAACCCCTATGGAGACAGGTAGTTGGGGAGATGTCATTCTGCCATACAACGGATTGTTGGCGGTCAGACAGGTAACTCTGAAACCAGTTGGTAACCGATTGCGAGAAGGATAGGTTATGGAGGACAGAGATAAGTTGTTTGTGTGGGACCATGTCAAATGCTTTAGATAGGTCTAGGAAAGTAGCAGAGGAGAGACAGCCATTGTTTTTATGCTGAAGGATAGTGTTAGTAAAGGAGAGTAAGGCAGTGGTGGTGCTATGGTTTGGTCGGAAACCATGCTGAGTACTGGAAAGGAGGTAGTCTGAGACCTGAGAGTGTATGCATCTCTCTAGTAATTTGGAGAGAGAATAGCTATGGGGCAGTAATTGGTTAGTTCTGTGGAGGGTCTGCCTTTGTGGAGGGGAATTATATGCGATACTTTCCACAGTGTGGGAACATAACTTTCTGACAGAGATCGGTTAATCAAGATGGATACTGGGTAGGCCAGAGCATCAGCTGCGATTTGTAGGTATTCACTTGGGAGGCTGTCTGCTGCTAATTTGGTGGGTTTAAGTTTAACTGAGTTTTTTTTATGTTGGAGGTAGGTACAGGAGAAAAAGAGAAGGCAGTGGGGAGATTACTAGTTGAAGGTGTGGGTTGGAGGGGAGGGGGGGTTGTGTTGTTTAGCTAGTGATAGTATGGTTTGGGTGAAGTGTGTGTTGAATGAGGTAGCAATATTTTCTGAGGAGTGAGGGATGTTAGGAGGAGGGGTACTGACTTTACCTGGGTGGAGGATGGAGTTTATGGAGGACCAGAATTGTTTGGGGCTGTGTTGTGAGGAGTCTAGGGCAGACTGGTAGTATTGGGATTTGTCCTGTTATTAGCTTTTTGACTATTGCATAGTTCTAGGAATTTCTGTCTAGCTGAGGGGGTTTTGGTTTTGCGCCAGTGCTCCCAGGCTTCATCCCCGTTTTTCATTTCTGACTTAGTGGTTTTCTGTAGCCATGGGGAGGGTTGCGCTTTGGTTCTGGAGAATCTTATGGGGGCGTGGTAATTAAGGATGTTCAGGAAGGTAGTATTAAAATATTCAACTGCATCATCTAGACTGAGGTACTTTAGAGGATGCCAGTTACATTCTTTGAGGGATGAGATGAATGTGAGTGGGTTAAAGTTTAGTTTTTTACGTATTTGACGGTAGATAACAGGTTTAGCTTGGTATAGGTATTTTTTGAGTAGGAATGTTGGGGAGTGATCATTGAGGCTATCTGATAAGCAGCCTGTTATATATGACTGGGGGCTCTTACTGACTAGTATCCAATCCAGGGTAGTGTGCTTGGTGGAGTCATTTATCCTGGTTGGTGACTAGACTAGTTGAGTGAAGCCATGAAGGTGTACATGATGGGTTGGATTGTTGCCAGAACAGGATTGCCAGTCAATATTGAAATCACCTAAGATGATAGTTTCTTGGGGGAGATGGTGGGTAGACCAGCTGAGGAGGTTTTCTAGGTGAGGGATGTTTTGGCCAGGTGGGAAGTAGCATCCAATTATGTTGATGGTTTTGTTTTGGCTAATTTTGAGATTGGTATATATTATTTCTTCATTGCCTATTTGTGGAGCTGATGATTTTAAGATCTGGATGTTTAGATGTTGTTTAAATATTATAGCTACACCACCTCCTTTTTTGTTTAGCCGGTCTACTCTTAGTATGCCGTAACCTGTAGGGAGTATTTGCTCATTGGTAATGTGAGGTTTTAGCCAGGTTTCTGTCAGGATGACTATATCTGGGGAGTACAAGTCTATGGTGGCATGGAGTTCATGGACTTTGTTGGATATACTTCTAATATTTAGGCATAGTAGAAGAAGTCACTTGGCTTTCTATTGGCTGTAATATGGGAGAAGTTGTGGTTTCTAGTCTGATTATGAAGATTGGGGTTGGAGATGGTAGGGCCAGGGTTGGGGTGGATGTCTCCACTTAGGGCTAGTTTTGATAAGCATGAGATTATTAGTTCTCAGTTTTTGAATGTGTTTGTTTATAAGGGAAACTTTATGATTGTGCTCTGTGGGTAATAAGGTATGGTGGGAGGGTTACTATGTTAAGTTGTAGGGATGCTTTATGTTTGAGTAATATAGTTGGTAGAATATGCGGGGGGGGGTGCATAGGGATGGTTCTTGAGCTGGTGGGAGGGGAGCTGAGTGTGGGTGAGACATGACTGGTGGTGTGAGTAGTAGTACAGTGGTAGTGGTTGAGTGGGGGAATGATGGAACTTTGGTAGGATGTAAGATATGCAAGGAGAGTGCATGCGGTGAGCACAGGAAAGGTATGCTTGTACATGTTAGTTGAGGAGGTGTGATAGTAGTGGGAAGATGGAGGAGGTAGTATTGGGTTAGTGCTGTGGTTGGCTATTAGAAAGATAGGACGGGTTTGAGTGCAATAAAGGTGGGACCACCGGGGGCGGGAGGGAATAGGGGGCAGGGTGGGGAGTGAAGCGGGTAGAGACCCTGTTAGTTGCTCGTATGACTGGCTGGAAACAATCACAAAGCAAAGACAAGTATGTGTTAAGAAACAATCACAATTGACCACGGACTGCTCTGAAACTGTAAGTCATTTCTTAATTTCTCAGGTGGAAAAACAGGATAACCTTGTATCAGTAGGCTACTGTGGTCATAGTTTAAATTTACAAACACACAGTATTGATCAGTTATGGATACTATTTGCTAACAGAAGGGAATAAGAGAAAGTGGAAGGTGTGTGTGTGTGTGTGTGTGTGTGTGTGGGGGGGGGGCTGCTTACAACCAAAGCAGAGTGCTCTCCAGGGGAAAATGAGTATAGGCTCAAACAGGTAGACACATACTCAAAGTTAACTGTAGCTGTTTGCAGACAGTTCAGACCTGGACTGCGCTTTTCTTACAAGAATGTTAAAGGTGGTACCGCAGTTTCTTTCTTTGCATTCCTTTGCATTTAGTTTGAGACCACGACAAAGACACCACTTGGTCTGTGTAAGACACCCCTGTAGTATGCTGACATCAACTTAAGATTTAATAACTGCACCTAGTTTGCAGTCATCCTCAAACTTTGTCAGCCACAGCCCTTTGGTTTTGGCCTGAGAAGTATATACAAAACAGTAGGTGAACCACCACTGACCATTGTTATACCCCACTGGTGACAGGTCTGCTGGTTGATGTGGAGTCACACACTGATAAGTGTGTGACCGGTTTGTGAGCCAGTTGACAACCCATCGTACAACATAGGGGTTTACATTCAGTTTGCTAATTTTATCAGTAATGCCAGTGTGGGATTGTGTCAAAGGCCTTGGCCAAGTCAAGGTATGCTGTGTGCACATATTTGCCCTCATCAATGGCCCTGATCTCATTTTTGAAGAAATCTACCAGGTTTAACAGGCAGGAATTGCCCTTGATGGCGCTGAACTGGGTCAGATCCAGGGTATGGAGGTCACTTACATCTTTATTTATGAGGTCCGTGATGATACGTTCCATGGCCTTACAGAAGAGGCTGGTCAGTGTTGTGGGTCTATAATTCTCTGGGTCTATTGCTAAGCCACCTTTGTGGTGGGGAATTAACTGTTGCTGTTCTCTATTCTGCAGGAACATAGCCAGTGGTTAGACTGTAACTGAACAGAGTATTTAATGCTGATGGTAGCTCATGCTTTAGTTTGTTTAGAAGACAGCCTGGGATGCTGTCTGGTCCCATATAGGTTGGTGTTTTTTGCCTTAGACAAGGCTTTAATGACCTGCTCTTTGGATATGTTAAGTGGGGCAGAGTTGGGGGCAAGGTTTGTAATAAGTTGAAGGGGATAAGGGAGTGAAATTTCACCAAATCTGTCCACCAGCAGGTTTGCTATCTCTGCGGGATCGGTGTGCGAGATGCCGTTCGACATTAGTTCAGCACAAGCTTGGGCCCTGCCTTTTAGGTTGAGTACATAGCTGTAAACTGCCTTATGGTTATCCTTAGCTGTGATTGCCAAGTTTTTCTCAAAGTCACCCTTACAGGATTTGAAATGTTGTCTTATTTGCCCATTGAGGCTGAGGAGTGTGCTTTTCCATTGTTGGGGCCTCGCCTTAGTTTTCTTAGACAGTAACTTTTTGCATTTGCTGAAAAATTTGTTGATGCTGGATATCCACTATAGTGGCTCATTTTTACTTTGGGCTCTGGCTTTGACTCCCTCTGGAACAGCAGAGTCTATACACTTACAAGTGACTGTAGGTTCATAGGCAGGTACTAGGCTATCTGCTCGAAGGCATTTATAAAAGTCTACCCAGAATGTGTTGGCTTTCGCCTGCCCCTTAGATTAGTTCCCTGTGCCTGTCCAGCACAGCCACTGAATTGATCCCCCGGGGTAAACTTTCTGTTTTCCATCCACTCGTCAAGGTTTCTTTTGAAGAGTGTTCGTGAGGAGCTCTGCCTAATGTAAAGTGGAATCTTGTTCCAAAGCATGGGAAGTCTCTGGGACAGGAATCTATCCCTCCAGCACGTCCTATTTATTGTTGTGATGAGGTTTAGATCCCTAAAAAGTGTGTGGCTCAAGGGGATAAGGTTTTCTTTAGATGGAGCATGTCCATCAAATCTGGGTTGGACATGGCTTTGTATGTCAGGCAGCAATCACCACTGAGTAGGTGGTATGCAAGAGTACAGCTGGAGTTTCTTCAGTTGAGCTGCATACGGCATCTGTTTGAGGCCAGTGATCCTCTTGGCAAGGTACTTTTATGGTCTTTCCAGCTGTTGCAGGTGTCTTGCAAGGTACATCCCAAATGGGTCGCTGTACTCTATAATGGGTCTGATGAGTAGAGGGGCACAATGACCTCTTTTGATCTGAATGCGAACCCTTTTGTGATTAGGTGGACCACATAGAAGGATTTTCTAACCACTTTGGCAATGTGATTATCAAAGGTGAGATTACCATCTACTTGGGTCCCCAGATCCCTTATTACGTCTTCCGTATTTAGGGGACTACCACCTATGTGGTAGTTTGTGAGTACTTTGTTGTTTCCAAAGGGGATGACTATGCACTTTTTGGCATTTAGCTTGAGGCCATGATTTTGACACCAGGTATCCATCTCAGTGAGACCCCTCTGGAGGATGCCTGTGTCAGCCGGAGAGTCAATTATAGCCCCTAGTTTGCAGGCATCTGCGAACTTGGTCAGCCATAGTCCTCCTGTGCTTGCCTGTACCTCTGAGAAGTATATGCCGAACAGGAGGGGTCCTAGGACTGAGCCCTGGGGAAAGCCACTTGTAACCGGTTTAGAGTCAGACCTAGCTACCGCAACTCTCACCATGTGGGTTCCATCTGTGAGCCAGTTGGCAACCCATCTTGTGACATAGGGGTTTATGTTCAGTCTGGTGAGCTCGTCTATAATACCAGTATGGGGGAATGGTGTCGGAAGGCCTTTGCGAGGTCTAGGTAGGCTGTTTGTACCACCTTTCCCTTGTCTATAGCCTTGGTAACTGTCTCAAAGAAGTCCACCAGGTTTAGGAGGCATGATCTGCCCTTAAAACTGAACTGGATAGGGTCCAGTGTTTGGAGGTTCCCAATGTCTTGGTAGAGTTCCATGATGATGCGCTCCACAGCCTTGCAGACCAAGCTAGTCAGGCTTATAGGGCGATAGTTCCTGGGGTCTGTTGTGGCTCCACCTTTGTGGAGTGAATAACCGTTGCTGTGCGCCACTCTATGGGTACGCAGCCTGTGGAGAGGCAGAGTTTGAACAGTGCGTTTAGGCGAGGGGTTAGTCTTTGAGCTCATGTAGGATGCAGCCTAGGAAACCATCCGGTCCCACTGATGCTGTGTTTTTGGCTTTGGAAAGGGCTGTTTTAACTTGAGTGTCTGTGATTTCAGGGACTCTACATTCTTCTGGTATGGTTATCGGCCCTTTTGGGGGTGAAGTTTGCGCTGAACCTGTCTGCCAGGATGTTAGCAATATCAGTCGGTTCAGTGTATTTTTTGCCATTCTGCACCAACTCCAAGCAGATCTGAACATTGCCACTTAGATTCTTGACATAGCTAAAGAATTCCTTATGGTCATCTTTGGAGTCCTTTGCAATTTTTCTTTCGAAGCTCGCCTTGGATGATTTTATGAGGGATTGTAGTTTCTTGCTGATACTTATCAGGGATGCCTTCCCTTCTTGGAGTTTAACTTTTCTATACTAGTTTCCTCCTTCTATTGTACAGCTTGGTTATGGCAGAAGTCCACCAGACTGGTTTCCTTTTCTTGGAGGAGTAAGTCTTGGCTTTGCTTGGGATAGCACGATCCATACATTCTTGTAGGTGCCCATAGAATGCATTAGTAAAGGATTTTGCAGCTTGGACAGCGTTATCTTTTAGCATGGGGGCTTTAAAACTTTCCACCTCGGTCTTAAGTAACGAAGTTTGCTCTTGAAAAGTTTCACAGTGGTTTCCTTGTCTGGGGGTAAGGGTGGAATGTGGATATCCAAAGTGATTTGTTGATTTGTTTATGGTCAGATTTAACCAGTGAGGGGTTGATCTCCAGTGTGAACACCGGTCGCCCATGTTGGCGATGACCAGGTCCAATATGTTGTCACCTCTGGTGGGAGCGCTGACCAGTTGAACCAGGGCATTTATATATTCTAGGAAATCTTGGGATAAGGGAGCTAGTACTGGAGTAGTTCTCCTAGTTAATGTTTGGGTAATTGAAATCACCCAATATTAGGGTGTTTGGTAGGACCTTTAGGTTTTCCAGTGTTTCCAGAAACACAGAGTAGGGGTCCTGGGACATGGTGGGTGATCTGTTTTGCCCATTGTTAGTTGCACATGCCTGAACTCAAGCATCATGCTGTGCCACTAACCTAGAGGTGCGAGTATCCTTGAAGAATATGGATACGCCCCTGCCTTTTGTATTTCGGTTCGGGTTCTGTGGCAAAATGTGTGGTAGGAGTTGTAGCCTGGTAGTGCTGGGGTGCTCTCTGGAACCTTAAACCAAGTTTCTGTTACTGCACAAATATCGATTTTCTCCATACTGAGGAGTGCCTTGAGTGCATGCATTTTTGAGGTTTAGACTTCTGGCAATGAATAGCATTACCCTCAGTTTTTTTGTTACTTGTGCTATTTACGGCGGTGGGTTTGTCTTTTGAGCCTTGCCTAAAAAAGGCACTATGGGGGTGGCAACAGCCTTGGCCAGTATTCGAGAGCCTAAGGGTGACGGGTGCAAGCCGTGTCTAGAGAAGCAGTGTGGCTTGTCGAGCATGTCATCCTAGGCAGACAGACACTGGATCCCCTTTGAATGACACCAGAACTTAGCCAATTGTTGAAATAGAGAATGTTTTTCTTTATACTGTGGTATCATTCTTGGTGAGGTCAGGATGCTACACAGGGTCAGGGTCATACTGGCCTGGGCTAGAGAGCTCTTCCATGTCTCTTTACATGTAGTCCAGGGAGGCGTGGCTTAAGCCATTCACACCAACATGGACAATGACAGAGTCATATTTGTACTTGTTCTGGAGTGACCCAAGTGCTTGTGTTATGTGGCGGATCCTGGCACCCGACAGGCAGCCAACAGTAACCTTATTCAGCCTAGTGAGTGGGACGTCAATGTGCCTGACTATAGAGTCACCTATTACTAGTATGTTGGGTATGTTATTTTGCCTTAAGGGCTGTGCTTGCATGGCACACCAGTTTTGTAAAGTAAGTGTTTCATGGCTTGTGTTTGGGGGGGGGGGGGTTGCTTGGATGTTTGCTTTGGAGGTCTCTGTTGCTTTTGCAGATTTTTATCTGGAGCCTTAGAATATGTTTTCATGTATTTATGTGCGTTTTTTGATGGTGCTGGTTTAAATGGGTCTATGTGAGACTGGTGGTGTGATGCAAGTATTTCCCTTCTCCTCGACTGTCAGATCTAGTCTTGGGTTGAGAGAACTTAGCCTCCAGTTTGGCTGTATAACTGCATCTCTTGCATGTATTGGTATTGGTGGTAGGAGGAAAGGGTTGTCTGTGTACATGAGGCAGTTGTAACACTGCCTCAAAATGCCCAGATTCATCAGTTGGACTGGAGAGTACACCTGAAACTGCCCTTTGGACATGCCTGGATAGGTACAGTGAACTGTTTTACTGGATGGCCGGTAAGGTCGAATAGAGAGCCTTGTCCTACTGTACAGTACAAGAGGGTCTAGTGCTAGGGTTTATAAGTGTTTGCTATGAGTTTTGAGCAAGTGCCGGGCTGAGAAATGAATGGCTTGAGTTGAAAGTTAGTCTAGTTCCAAGGGAAAAATTGAAGGAGACTTTGCGGAGCCAGGAATAGATATACCCTAGCAAACTGGTGCTGCCCGGCATGCAAAACCAGGCAAATGCGGTATTTATAGCAGGGAAATGAAAGATAGTTTAATGGCCAATAAACTACTAATTTCTGGGCTGAAACCACTCCTCCAGGGACAGAAAGGCTGCTCAAAGCTCCCCTCTCTCACAGGTGAACAGAGAAACTTCCTTCTATCCAAGTAAGGTATGGGCAAACACAGAGATTTGTAACATAGCCCTGAATTCAACACGAGCCTGAAAACTGGACTATACTAGCTTAGAAAGGCGGGAAACAAATATATATATTATATTTTTTTTTTCTGAACACTTTAAATGCACAGAAAAGGATACTCGTTATATATCGCAGATCAGAGATGTAGTCAATGCCCCTAGTAATAAAGTAGGAAGAAACACAAATACAGTAAAAGCAGATGAATAAAGTGCAATTTTTTATACAAGACAACAGAAAACAAACAAACTGATTTAAACAAGTTACCCAATTAACCAGAAAAAAAGCTAAAAACTGAGCACTGTTCTAGCAGTCTTCAATCATACAAGTTCTAACTGCACACTCCTGCTACTAGGGTGCAGGGGAACCTTCGCCAAAAAAAAGATGGCCGGGATCAGTGCTCAAGTTATACAAACAAAGCTAGATTCAGCAGGCCTGAATCTGGTCTATGCTACAGCAACAAGGCGCACCAATTTCAGAAAGAAACAGTTCAAATAAGCAGGCACAATACGCATTTGACCAGAAATTGCCAGCTCAGAAGGGTGGAATTCAGCCTTTCCTCCACAAGAGTGCAGACCACAAACCCTCTTAATGCAGAATTACTGGCCTGAAGCCCAAGTGCTTAAGCTGGAACGAATACACTTTTAGAACAGCGGACACTGGGCCTTCAATCTGCAATTCCCAGCTTAGAAGGATGTAAGGTACCTGCCCTGCACCACAAACCTTCTTAATGTAAAACAACCTGTATGAAGCCCAAGTGCTTAAATCAAAAGACTTACAATAACAGTTAAAATTTAATCAGGCTACTACCAAGCAGTAATAAATGCAGCAGAATAAATAAAATTGAATACTTTTAAGAAAAGCAAAATAAAGTAAGAGGAAACACAAATACAGTAAAAGCAGATGAATAAAGTGCAATTTTTTTCCAAGTGCAAGGAGAGAGGAAGGAAGATCCTAAGTGGGTTGGCCTTCTCAAATCTTCTCCCTCTATGAAGTAGAGTGAACACTAGACTCTGACTATGATCTCACTGTACTCAGTTAAGTGAGCAAATGAGATGGACCCAGGAGGAGTGTTCTAATACAGACTTACAGGAGGGGTGGGCAATTCCAGAGCAAACAACACAACAGGAAGGGTGGGTGGGAAACTAACTGCAGAGAGACACACAGCACAATATTCAATGAAAAACACAATTAGAAAACAGAAAAAAATGAAAAACAGTACTTTTAAAACTGCAAGTATGTACTTCACAGAAGACTAAAATACATTACTGCAAGTTTCACTTAACTTCAGCTTCTAATGCAGGTGATTGTAGCCAAGCAAGTCTCAGAAACTGGGCATAAAGACTGCTTTAGTGTAAGCTTTGGTGTAGTTACCACTTCCAGCTGGGGGTGGGGCTTGGAATGCATTTATACCTTTCCGTAGGAGGGTAGGATTTGTCTAGATGAAATGTTTTAGTCTTACTTCACTCTTTGGGAGTTTTAGTGCTAGTGCCAGTTCAAAGGCGACTGACTTGTGGTCAGACTTAACTAATGAGGGTCCCATCAGTTGTGGTGGTGCATCTGTTTGTCATGTTTGGGAAAACCACATCTACTATGTTAATTCCTCTTTTGGGGTTTGAATAATTTGCTTCAGGGCATTTGCATTAACAGAGTCGAGGAATGTTTCCACTAGCGAGTTAGGGCTAGAGTAGGTTTCCCAGTTGGTGGGATAATTGAAATCCCCCATGACCAAGTGTTTGGCGATATTTGGAATTACTCCAGTTTGGTCAACTAGGCCTTGTGCACATCAAAATCCATGGAAGGGGATTTATAACTAGCTACGACTTGAATGAGGGTTTTACCCACAGTAATCTTAACTTGGAGTGACTCCATGGAGTTGTCCTGTCTAACCAGTCGGGAGGAGATTCATCTCCAACAGAGTTAGAAACAATGCCTCCTTTGGTTTTCACATTTTCATTTTGTGGTCTGAAGGTGTGGAAGGCATTATAGCTTTGCAAGGTCGGGGTACTCTTGGAGGTCTTAAACCAGGTTTCTGTAACTGCACAGACATCCACATCCTCTAATAACAGTACTTCCAGGGTGTGCAGTTTTTGGTTTAAGCTCCTAGCATTTAGCAGCATAATCCTTATTTTATTATGACTGGCAATCTTGATATCGGCAATTTTGTTTTTGGTGACCTTGCCTAAAAAAGGCACTATGGGGGACACAACAGCCTTTGCCACCAGACAAAAGCCTATTGGCGCCAAGTGTAAACCATCTCTAGCAAAGCTTGTTGACCAGGTCATCCCAGGCTGACAGAAACTGCATCTCCTTTGAATGACACCAAAAGCCAAGCCAATTACTGAAATCAATATTTTTTTTATTTATAATGTGGCATCATTCTAGGGGACGGTAATATGCTGCTCAAGGCTAGGGACATACCTACCTGTGACATGCACTCAGAGAGCTCAATCACAACTCTCTTCATATAGTCCAGTGAGGTACATCTCCGGTTGTTCACTCCAACATGAGCTATGACAAAGTCATAATGGTACTTGTTGCCAAGAAACCTGAATGCATGCATGATCTGACTAATCCTGGCACCAGACTGCAGCTGACTGACTTTCTCCTTATCCAACATGGCGAGTGGAACATCCATGTATGTCAATATGGAGTCTCCAATTACAAGAAAATTTGGTTTAGGAGTGTTACACCTTAAGGGGTTGGTAGGAGAGACACTTATTTCTATGGGTCTTGGGTGCTGTGGCAACAGTGTTAAGTTGTAGAAGTACTGGGTTTTGGAGATCTCTGGTGTTTTAAGTTTTTGGAGAAACCTCTGTGTATGCCGATGTATTGGATGCATACTATGTGTAGGAGTAGTGGTGGGTGAGTTGACAACCTCTTTAGCATTACTGTTGAGTGCTAGAAAGCAGAGATTCAAAATTCCTAGTTACATCTCTCACACTCTGTACTAAAGTGAGTTATTAGCGGAGAGTTGTTAGTGTACATGAGGCAGTTGCTACACTGCCTCAGGAGACACAAGTCAACAAGGCTGGCAGGAAAAAGAGGGGTAGTCCAACTGTCCATAATGCCAGGTTTGAAGAACTGTCATCACAAAGGGGGTGCTTTCATGACTGATCTGGGAGGTGCTCTATAGATGGTATTTCTAAAAGGGTATTTGGCTGGTGGTTTAATAGGTCACAGCTCACTAGCAATACTTCTTAGAGCAGAAATGTACTAAATATGAAGACTACTCTAATGTACTGCAGCTGCATCTACGAGAAAAGTTGCTGAAATTATTTGTCCAGCTATGGTGTACAATTGCACAGCAGTGTGCAGTGCTGAGCAACATACAAACCAGCAGAAACCCACTCAAACGTGAGGCTTAAATACCAGAAGCTAAAAACTCAAAAGAACCAGTGAGGGTGCTCACTCCAAGCCCAAGCCCTAGACCAACCACCCTTCACCAGACAGGCTCCAATCAGCACACTTCACTCACAGGGATGCAGAAGGGCCCCTTCCAATCAAAGAGGGCTTGGAAAATGTGCTCAAAATACAACAGCCACTACAAAGAGAACCAGATGCAACAAACCTGTATCTAGACTATGCACTACTAGCTATACTAATATAGGCGGGAAACACTTAAAAACAAGTTTTAAATAGCAGAAAAAACAGCTGTGAGACACTACAAAAATGATTACCTCCGTTTAATAAAATACTAAAACGGACAAGAATATGTAGTGCATATTTTCTAATAGCCAACACACCCAAGAAAGCAGCACTGTGCACTACAGACCCACTTCCCCAAAATGGATAGGGAAAAAAAATGGAACAGGAGCAGGCAGGGACAATCCTTCTTATGATGAACGCTGTTTAATGAAATACTAAAAAAACAAAGTAGTATACAAGGTGCATATGTGTTATTAAAAAAGTGCACCTTCACTCTGTCTCTTAAAAAGATTCATTACCCTAAGTTTAAGGTAAAGGGAAGTGACTTAGAACTTGCACTAAGCACCTGCAGCATTTAAATCATTTAGCTCTGCAGCCCCTCATCTCAGGAGCATTCACAAATCACATGTACAAAGGGTAACTGCCATATGTGTCAACAGGTCCGGCCTTAGCTGAAATGGCTCCCTAGGCGAAGTAGTGCTCCTGCGCCCCTTTAGCCCCACCCACACCATACTCATGATACACCTCTATTTGAGCCACACCCCTATGAGGCACACCCACAGATACATCACTCCCATGAAAACCACTCCAGGTATTTCCTTCAATTTTTTTTTTAACTGTATGAAAATAAGTTTCTACTGTAATGGATTTTGCATTACCAAGCATTTTCCAAAAGTTACGAAGTCCAAAATTAATACCAGAGTTCATCTGACAAGTAATAAGATCAAAAATCAGAAACAGCTGAGACACAGACACACACACTTTATGACATAATGCAGTCCCAGCAGGTGCCCAAAGCTGTGCCATCAGCTGGCAGGTACCATTCACCCAGGCATATGAGGCTTTGTCCTTTTGATTACAGGACATTTATTGAAGAAAATTTTGATGGTTACATTTCACAGCCCCCCTGCCTTGAACATAACTTTTGGTCTGTCTGTGTCAGGACTGGAATGACAAAAAAACAAAGGGAAACCAGTTTACATTTTTCTACTCACTTTGCTTGCCATTTCTTTAAATTAATCACTCGTTTTTCAGCAAAACGCTTATGCTTCTATCAACTTGTTTATGCTTTTTGATTGTATTATTTATTAAATGCAATTCATCTTTTAAAAAGGAGCCAGTTTTAGGAGGGATTAAGAGGGACAGAGCAAAACTTGGAGTCAAAATAAGACATCTGAGAAAGAGGTAAACTGCAACAACCACAGATTTGCAAGCAACCAAAGATGTGCAAGCAGCACTGTCATGATCACATTGCCCATTTATAACTAAACCTGGTGCGAAGACAAATGAAACATTCACAGACAATGGCTGAACAAGACACAGGTACATTCACTAACGCAAGAGAAGTAAACATTTACTCCAGATGCCATCTTCTCTGCAACCTTTGTACTACCACAAGTGCAAAGGACTAGACAGTTTTTCCTGTCCTTACCATTCTATACTGCTGTTTAAATCCAAAAGCACCACCAACAGAAACTAGCCCTACACACAGCTGTGCCATATTTCACAGAAGACACTCCTGAAACCCTACATTAAGTAGGGAGAAACACAAACATTTCTTCTATGCCTGGTCTGCATTACTACTGAACGGTCTGACTCTGGAAGCAGTCTAAGCTAATTGGATGTTTTTGATCTGCATTACACTAGCTTGCGGGGAGTAATCACAACACTTTTTTCCTGAAAATAGACTCACATCTAGTGCATGGTGCACCTTTAGAAACTGGAAGCATCAAACCCTGGCCAAATGACTACAGTAAAACACAAGCACAAAAGATTTACTTATTTATTTCCAGTTTGATGACTGGGGAGGTCCACTGGGCTCAGGGAGACCATTTTCAGTGGTGGCCCGGGGAGGTGAGCTCCACATTACATAGCTTAGATGCAAAATGTTTGCTTACATACATTAGTTACAGGTACAATTGTGGAAAAGAAAAGGCCTTTACAATTTCACTTCATGCAAGAGAAACAGGCATAAGATTGTGGATACATAGTACACTTTAGTTATTTACAATATTTACATTTGTGATAGGCTAACTTGATTAGCCTGTCAGGTGTTAAGATGGTAGATCCCAACAACAAACTCCAAAATGAAACCAAGACAGTAAAGAGAGGCTACAAAACTTTTAAAAAATGACCATGAATCAAACAGTGAAAACAAGAAAATTGATAAGCACTTTCATCCCATATAACTTGGAATTTCATCAGATCATCTCAACTGAATATAATGGGCGGCCGCAGTGGTGCAGCGGTTAGCGTTTGTCACCTCAAAGCAAGAGGTTCTCCGGTTCGATCCTCGGCTGGGGTGTCTTCTGCTCTGAGTCTGCTTGTCCTCCCTGTAGCAGCGTGGGTTTCCTCCGGATGCTCTGGCTTCCTCCAACATCACAAAGACATGCTGTAGGTGGATTGGACACTCTAAATTGGCCCTAGGTGTGAGTGCGTGCAGGTGTGTGCCTTCTGTGGAAGGTTGGGTGCTGGGCTAGCAACAACACTGCCAAACTCCACTGCCAATCATGAGTGGACAGATGAGCCGCTGTGGTGACCCCTAACCGGGAAAAAGCCGAAGGAAGATCACCGGAATATAATATTTAAATAGTTTAAACAATCCACCACTCCATTGTGAGTCCACATATCTGCTTTTTGTTTAAAGGTGTACTCTATGTCATACATCCATAACGAATATCTAAATAAAATAAGTGTATAAACTTAAAAACATTGCCAAAATGATAAAATAAATTTAAAAAAAAAACAAACAATTACAAGCCACCTTAGCCTACCCAAAGCTACTTTAAAGTTTTAAGTAAATGTTTTGCAGAAATATGGCTATTAAAAGAGAGACACTCTCATGCCTCTTATCAAAATAGAATGTTTTAACCCTAATATTTTCTAAGGATGCAAGTGCATTACTATTTTTCTGTTTATACTTGCTTGTCATTTTAAAATATTATATCCCTTGCGTAATACAGCACTACTTATTAGTGTGTTTTAAACATTTTTTCCAGTAAGCAATGAAACAAACCATATGAACAATAGCAAAACTGTCCAAATCAGAACATTTCAACCATAAAGGCCACTCATACTAGTGTCATTACAATCCACCAATATCAGTCAATATGCACAACTTCTGCAGAAGTAAATCATCTGAACAAGTCCACATTAAAGAGATCTGTAACTAATGAAAAGGTTGCTGCTAGCAAACAACTTTATATTTCAGTGTTTCATCTACCAATTCAGTGTCTGCTGTCACTGAAGAATAAATTGCCTACATTACATTAAAAAGAATGGTAAGCGGGTAATACTGCACTAGGTAAAGGACGGCAAACTGAAAAACAGGTTCATTGTTACTACGCATCTCATTTAAAGGAGGGCATACACAGGACTGCAGCACCCCACCCCCTTAAAATACAACACAGCATCAGCAATCCATCTATATGTTGTGGTAGTAGAACAGTCCTTTATAAGGAACAGACAAAGATATAGGGCAAAAAATCTGGATATTCTGCAAAAACCTGGACAGTTGATGGGTATGCTACCTACCTGTTACACACAACTGTGGGTAATTTGGGGCTTGCCAGTGCACCTATTACATGCCTTGTGATATAGTGAAACTGTACTATTTGACAAAACTCCATATAGGCACACGTAAGATGTGTGGACTGTACACTGAAGACACCCCATCCAAGAACTGAACCAGATAACTGAGTACTATGAAGGAATAGGAGTTAAAAAAAAAAAAAAAAAAAAAAAAAAAAAAAAAGGAAAAACAAAGCTGGGTTTTGCTATCTTAAAGATAATGTTCAGGTGCAATGCATCTTTGAAATCTGTCGGAAGCTGGAGACCCACATAGGTTATTTTTAACTTGTGGAATGCAGTGAGAAATATAAAATACAGATTATTTAGTAATTTAAAACAAAGATGAAAATAGAATGTTTTTGCTTGTATGCTGGAGGGTACTTGCTCACCGGCATTCCACGTCATCATGCTTAATAGCGGCATGATATGAAAACGAGAGAGAATATGGGAAAAAAAAAAAAAAAAAATCACAGAATTCTGGGAGCTTGCTTTTGTGGTCATGTCCCTTTGTTGGCAAATTACTAGCTAAAGCACACAAAAAAAAAAAAAAAACGCACCAAAATTTTGGATTATGCTAGTACAGTACTGAAATGGGAAATAGGTATGTTCTTGCGAAAGCTTGGCAGAAATCCAATATGTTCATGACAAAGTAGAATATATATGACCTTCTGCCTCCAAGAATACATCAATCAATGTTACAACCTTTAAAGCCTTACAGCAGAAAGGGCGAGAACATCAGATGTGATGGCAAATAAATATTTTTAAAAGTCTTATATTTTCATAAGTTATTTTGTGTGTATACATGAGCAGAACAAATCACTGACCAAGACCAAACTTATAAAGCTGGTGGAAATAGAATGCAGATGGGGCTGCCAGTTAAGAAAATAAATATGTTTAACGAGTGAATTAATTAAATCACACAGCCATACAAGAAGCTTTAAAGAAATGTATATGGCCATTTAACCTAGGAGAGTTGTTGCATTTAGCTGCTGCTTTACCTTCCATTTCTATGGGGCCCTCTGGATGCCTCTGTTGACCTATATTCACATTTTCTAGTATAACATTCTAGTGCCTCATCAATCTGTCTGAAAAAAAAAGTGTTTCCTGAAATCTTATTGAAATATTCTGCTGTTCAGCTCCTTACATGCCCCCTCTCCCACTTATGTTCTTCTCAAGGCCATACCACCTTCTTGAATTAGATAACATAATAAATTCCAGTCAAGCCCCTACTCACAGCCTTCCTGAACTTTGCACAGTCATTACATGTTAAATCTTTCTTTACATACCCAACCCTCATCTTTTTTATCTCCTCAACAGCAGCATTTAGTAACCTTATTCTGGATATTTCAATGAAACTGAATACAAATCAGTTTTGAAGCTTAAATGAGTGGCCACTAGATAACTCAGTTATAATACATATTGAAAATTGTGTACACTACATTTCCAAACATTATTTTCTTTCAATAATCCCCACATACATACACACACATACCCTTACCTCTCATTTCTCCATTCTTGCTCCAGTACGCAACGTCTTCTGCAAATCAAATTCTGCACCCCCAAAACAAAGACGTACATAATCTGTCGCACAGGCGCAGAAGGTATTTGCAACCGGTTTTCGTCATCTGCAGCCATAAAAGGTGGGCGTTCTTAATTTTTTTTTAATAAAAAGAGAATGAATCTCCCAGCGGCCACAGGTGGTCTCCGTTTTAAGGACAGTGTACCAGCGAGAACAGCACAAACCCAGACTATATAACAACAAAAAAAAAATTAAATAAATAAAATTGCACCCTTTATGTGATCGGGCTGTACGGCGCCCTAGGCAGTTGCCTAGTTCACCTATGCCCAAGGCCGGCCATGTGTGTCAATCAGCAACCAAGGTATGCATGATCTTCTTCCTCTTTCGGCTGTTCCCACTAGGGGTCACACAGCGGATTATCTGTTTCCATTTCTTCCTGTTCTCTGCATCTTGCTCTGTCACACCAACCACCTGCATGTCCTCTCTCACCACATCCATAAACCTTATCTTGGGCCTTCCTCTTTTCCTGTTACCTGGCAGCTTCATCCTCAACATCTTTTTCCCCAATATACTCAGCACATGTCCAAACCAATGTAATCTTACCTCGCTGGCTTTGTCTCCAAACCTTCCAACCTGGGCTGACCCCCTAATACACTTATTCTTAATCCTGTCCACCCTCATCACACCCAATGCAAATCTAAACATCTTTAACTCTGCCATATCAACCTCTGACTGCAGCCTTTTGGTCAGTGCCACTGTCTCCAACCCATATAACATAGCTGGTCTCATTACCCTCTTGTAGACCTTCCCTTTCACTCTTACTGGTACCCGTCTGTCACAAATCACTCCTGACACTCTTCTCCATCCTGCCTGTACTCTCTATGCATGATGTCATTGTTAAATCCACATGGCAGTCAATTATCCATGTTTTCATTATCGACAGTGCCTGGACGGAGTAAATAAAAGTGAAATACAATAACAATAAAAGATGCAAAAGTCAAGCATGCAAACCAATTTGAAGAAACCCAACAAGCAGAAAGAAATGGAAAAAAAAAGACACCCTGCCTAACCCTCACGAAGAACATTTTTACCAATAAATTTACTAATAGTCAAAAACGAACCCACCCACTAAAAGACAACATATAGGACTCAAGGAAACGGACTAGAAATATAATAAACACTCCCTTACCAAGAACAGAAACGATGCCAACTCGTATGAAACACGAAACGAGAAAGATTTTCCAACCTGCCATCTGAATTGTACCTAAAATATACAACGAACCAAGACAGCTATATATAAAAAACGAATCGGTAGATAGTACAGACCGCAAAAAAAAAAATCTCAGACCACGGGTTATACTTACAAAAACCCTATACTACAATAAGAAACATGCTTACTTCCGTGTTATGCTATAAACTGTAAAGGAAATGATTACAAACAAGGAAACGTCGACTAAGCGGAAGTCACACCCTTGTAGCAAACGCAGTATAAATACGTCGTCATCCTATGACTAACATCCTACCACAATTTTAAAGAACATTTATGAGTGTGAAGTTTGCAGTTTGATGGTAACTATTTGTGCTTAGATTATCGCCCAAATAGAAAAAAAGCACAGTGCTCCACGCTTATCATGACAAATTATTTAAGTAATACAGCATCTTAAGCATATCTTGCGTGCGACATGAGTGTGCTTTTTAGGTGCATCTTAACTATCCAGAGTTTTTGGTCTGTTCCTCATAAAACCTGTGGTTTTCTGACAAGTCATTAAATAAAGGAAGAAGTCACTAAACGTTAATTTATAACATTTCTTCCCTGAGGACTGGTGTTAACATTTTGGAGTTTCCAGGAAATGCTAACTTGGGGGATTCTAGACTCTTCCACAGATAAACATTCACAGCGATGACATTTAGTTCTAGTGAAGTTATGTTACAACAACCCTAAGTGCAGGCTAAAATGGTGCCATGGATGAAGGGTTTTATAGAATCGTTTCTTGCCTACTAGTGCCCCCCCCCCCCCCCACAAATCTCCTTGGGCTTATAACTGGCTTTAGGCACCAGCGAGCCCTGCAGTCACTAGGGGCTCCCTATTGGGGGGGGGGGGGGGGGGGGGACAACCACAGTAAGTTATCTTATTTGCTATTCTGTAACATATCTGTCAGACCAACAAAAAACTAGTACAATGATCATGTGTACTTAATAAACTAGAAGGATAATAATATGAATGGGCGTGCCTTCGTTGAAGGTTGTGCATCAGGGCTGGCAATTCGGCATGTAAAAAGCTACTGCCAATCATTAGCGGACCGGAGTTCCGTTGTGGCGACCCCTAACGAGGAAAAGCTGAAAGACACAACAACTTACATGACCTTTAAAATTCAAAGATACCTATGACAATGGTAATAGTGCTTTGTCAAGCAACAGGCTTCACAATTTCATTAAATATTTTACTACTGACATAGAGCCCTTGGCTTATTTAAATCCTGCTGTTAGACATTCTGTCCACTAAAGCTAACATCAGAGCCAGCTTTAGGCACTTGCACTATATGTGGCAACAGTGGGGCCCCTTTGATCATCCTTGACTGTGTGGGGCCTCAAAAAGTTGCTGCTAGTTGGGGAAAATTGATGAGAAAAAAGTATCCATTTTCTGATAAAGCTGGCAATCAATCAGTGAATGAACATGAGCAAGGTGACCACTAGAGATCAGCAGCCCAAAATGACTGATCCTTTGGGCTGCTGATCAGGGATAGTCTTCTGTTTCAGGGAGTTTTATAAATACTGTCAGAACACTAGATACTATAACTCTCAACTTCTTTGCTCAAGAATTCTGGGCAAAGCCAAAAATAATAGCAGAATAAAAGTTCAAAATCAAGAATACATTTTAACCACAAAAGTCAGTGAGGCCAATAAAAGTGAGGAAGAATATGTTCATTGTGGAGCTAAACCCAAACGGATGGTGCTGAAGAAAACATATACAGATGCTTCAGGCTCTAAGGTAGTTTTTAATAAACTTGATCAAATGAATGACAAGCAAAATAATAAATTATACAATTTTATTCAAGCAGAGTATAATTTTAATGGTAATGAAGGTACTAAATCAACAGATAACCAAATACAGCTTCCAGGAAATGGAACTTTGAAATATATGATTTTACAGTACTTCCGTATTATCGCAAACACATTTTCGCACTGCCATTTTTTTCCGCCGCATTCACATGCCTGCTACTTGTCACTCATCCTTAAAGTTAAAAGCTGGTGAGAGGCAGCACATTTTCCAACAAAAGATGCTGTCCATTTGAAACCCCTTTCCATGGGTGGGCAACATAATCTCCCATAGTAATTATCGCAACCACGTTTCCGCACTGCCATTTTTCCCACCGTATTCACATGCCTGCTGCTTGTCACTCATCCTTAAAAGTTAAAAGCTTGTGAGAGGCAGCACATTTCCCAACAACAGCTGCAGTCCATTTGAAACCCCTTTCCGTGGCTGCAAAGTAATCTCCGATAGTTAAATTTTGGACCGATTTCACTCACTCATTCCTTTTGTATGTACAGGACCTCTTCTTACAACTGTGATTGCCTTTTTGCGAGTGAACGACTTCAGAATTGTGTACAATTGTCGCATTTGTGAGCCCATTACTTAAGCACATGTAATTGTGGTCATGATTTTAAAACGGTCTGCTTAGGAATTGTTTTTTTGTTTGCATTTTCTTCTCATACATAATTGTACAACATTCTGCTGTACAGTTCTGAACCTCTTAGCACAAGTAAGTATCGGGGCAAAGCCAAAAAATATATATAAATAAGGAGGGACAGTCCGAAAATCAGGGACCTATTTGAAATATTGCTCTTACTATATACTTAGAAAATTAGGTACTTAGATATTACAGTTACATGTCCTTAATTAATGGACTTACAAATGCAAAAACTGTACAAATAATGGCAGTGCAGAAATGTGGTTGCAATAATACATAAGTACTGATTTTACTTATGGGAAAAAAGCTGCACACAATAAAACTTTTACAAATGGATAATGCATATTTTTTAAAATGCATTTATATGAAAATAGTTCCTCAAGGGATAAGAGTATTTAAGTTACCCTTGGGAGTGGATATAACAGATTAATTAATTAATGATTTTAATTTGCTTTTTGTCAACTTTGGTTTTGATTATATGAGATTACTCATTAAATATAATGATATGAAGTTAAGTATCTTAATTAGTGATGTTGATAGACTCAATCAAGACATTACTAAAGATTTGATTTTTCCCCAATGGGAAAAGTTTTATTGGAAGCAGTTTATATTACTCAATAAAAAGTGTGATAGAATATGTGCAAAGAAAGAGAAGAAATTAGAGAGGGATGTTATACAATATAGTAACAAGACTGGTTACCCATGGAAAAAAAAATAAAGAAACAAACTCTTGAGTATCAACAGGTAGAAAGTAATGAGTTTTTTAAAGGGCAAGCTAAAAAAACACATTATGATGATGATTATAATTCAAATAATTCTAAAAATGTTTACAAGGAGAGAAATCAAAGACCATGGAACAACAAAAGGGATTATTGGGACTCCAGACAGGAAATGAGAAGGAACAGGGAACAAATGAACAGATACATACAGGGGAGAGAGTTAACCATCAGCAGGTATTTTTTTTATTATAAAGATTTTAATATATATATATAATTACACAAAAGTTGCAGTTTGCAAATAACTTTTTTTGTTGTTATCTAAAGAGATGAAATTTGTCCCAACTACAGATTTTAAATTAGTGGACACCTTAGTGGAAACTAACTTATTTTTCAGGAAATTAAATCTAGCTGTTTTATTTAAGGATACAAAGGCCAAAAATAGCTTGAGTATTCAGAAAAAAAGCAGCTTCAGTTCCCCCTACATCTCTCATTGTCAGTGCTGGAGAAAATTGTTACAGAGGATTTATACGAAATTCAGGATAAGTACAACAGAAAGAATAGGAAGAAGGAATACAATTTAACTAAAACAGAATGAGAAATGTTTCAAAAGTTACATAATGATTCATCTATCAGGGTTATGAAACCAGATAAGGGAGGGAGTATTGTTTTTTTCTGATAAACTTGAATATCTCAAAATTATGTATGATGTATTAAATAACACAGAGACTTATGAATCCACTTCTATTAAAGAGATTAATACTGTCCACCAAAGAATGGATTTATTTTTAGAAGAAAGGATATTCAGTCATACATATAATTTTTTAAAAATAAAGAACCAGATTATTGCTACCATATTTGGTGTCCCAAAGGTCCACAAACATGTGTTTAAACATCCTTTTTACCTCATAGTACCTGGTAGTAAATCTAAAACATTTCCATATGGAGGGGTTATTGATGAAAGGTTAAAATACACATATTCTAATGTTCAACATTTGTTAAAAGATTCTTGGTATTTTTTGCGGCGTTTAAAAGATGATTTATGGGAAAATGATTTGATTCTTTTGACCATAGATGTCATTGATTTATTTACTTCAATTCCTAAGAATGAAGGGTTGGAATTATTTTACAACAGTATGGTCAAATTTTCAAATCTTGATTGGGACAAGATACATTTAATATCTGAATTTATGACTATAGTGCTGGACAACAATTTTATATATTTCGAGAGCGAATATTTTAAGCAAATAAAATGAGTGGTAATGGGGCACATCATGTGCCCCATTTTTGCAAACTTAGTTCTTGCTGAATGGGAAACTAACCATGTCTGTAATAGTCAGTTTTCAAGAAATTTAAAGTTGTATGTTTATTTTTTAGATGGCGCTTTTGTCCTATGGAAAGGAACTATTTTTGGAAATTGAGTATTTTCTTAAGTATTTGAATAATACTTACCCATTCTTGAAGTTTACCTATACTTATAATTAATATGGCATTCCTTATTCAGATACTTTTATTTCACATTCTAATAACAGGTTTAAATGGACTATATATGGAAAACCAACCTTTAGCAACTCCTACTTGGAATACTGCAGTTGTCACCCCGCCTAGCCAGAAGAAAAGTATACTCAAGGGACAGTGTATCAGAGCAGCAAGAATGACTTCAATTTATGACGAGGTGGTTAAGGAGTTTGATAAAGTGGGAGGTATATTTCTAGAAAGGGGATACCCACAGAGGTTAGTTAAAGAAGTTATTGAATATGTATTGGCCCAATGGGGTAAAACTTATAAACCACTATTGGGGTTAGGACTACAACTTCCTTTAGACACTATTAAGGATAATAGTTTTTGCAGAGCTCTAGTTCTTGAATATAGTCCTTATGTAAGGGAGATTCAAAATGTTTTTACTAAACACTGGAACATTCTTAGGAGCAACCCAGAAATTTACAAATATTTAGGAGAAACACCCAGGTTTGTTTATAAAATAGGTGAATTTGAAAAACAATTTTGAACATGCGAAGTCTAACACACAAGGTAACAAAGTTACAATATAAAGTACAAGAAAATGTGGCTCATGAAGCCAATGTCTTTATATTTTAGAGGATACAAATTTAATACTGGATAACATCAATAAGACAAAAATTTACTTCAGGAACATAAATTGTAGTATGACACACGTTATTTATTTGGCTAAGTGTGAGTCCTGTCCAGCTTTTTATGTTGGTAAAACAGAGCATTAAAGAATAGGATATATGAACATTTCTATCAAATTAGGAAACTGAACAGAAATAATGCTCTATTTAGACATATGGATTCAAGCTTGGATGGACACACTTTTAAATTTGCCATACTTGAAAAGTTAAACAGTAATCCAAGGGGTGGTGATTTTAAAACACTTTTAGAAGAAAGAGAGGTAAGGTGGTAATTATTGTTAAATACTAAACACAAATCCAACGAAAACAAACTACTGAAGGACGAACCAGGGACCCAAAATGACTCGAATTCCATGAAAACTTTATTACGATTCTCTTTTTATTGTATTAAAAATTCGATATAACATATACTTGTTACATATCAAATATCAGGCACTAAAATATAAACCAAACCAAATGGAATAAGATGAAACAAATAAACCTTTAACACCTTAATAGAAAAATAATAATATGTATGTTAATTATATTACTTTATTATAAATAGTTCTAAGTAAATATTTATAAAATATATATATAAATATGTACTATTAAAAATATTCAACACTCAATATTTAAATATTTAAATAGTAAAAATAGTACATACTAAAACAAATAGAATTATAAATGTATAATACAGGTGTTTAAATTTTAGTGTCTGAATGAACCCACCAAGTCCATATTAAATTCATATATTTCACAAATTACCTCTCCAAATTCTTGAGCCTTAAAATACATTTGATAGAAGACATTTCATTAATCCCAGGAAATTGGTTTGCATTAGTTTTTAATTGCCATATGAGCTCATTTCTCTCCAACTTTAAGGGTTCATAACAACTCCTGGGGTCCTCAAGTACTCGGTCAATTGCTTTGAATTTGAAGCCATGCCCTTCATTTGCATGGCAATGCCTAGCAAGGGCATTTTCCAGCTTCCCCTTATTAATGCTGTACGTGTGTTCATAAATCCTTTCCTGTAACCTTCTATCAGTTTTACCTATATAGAAGGCTGCACACTTTACACATTTAGCCTTATAGACTAATTGTCGACTACTACAATTAAACCTATTCTTAATTCTATAAGTATTATTCCTTATTGTAAAAGTACAGCCCTCTTCAATATACTTACAGTAGTTACACATGTTGCATTTAAACATTCCAGCGTTAGCTGGTGGGTTACAACCTTTAATTTGCAACATTTCCTTAAAATTCAGCCCTCTTTTGTAAATTATCCTTGGTTTATTAGGCAATATCGCTCCCATATGGTTGACTGTAGATAACAAATGCCAATTCTTAAATAAAATATTTTTAATATCCTGGGCATCCAAATTAAAACAAGTGATAAAGCTACACATATACGTAAGCTTAATTTCACTTGGTACTTCCACTACTGAATGATGCTCATCTGAATTAAGCCTCCCCAAGAAGGGTACATATTTACGTCCCCATCTCTTATTCTTAACTTCAGTGGCAATTTCCTGAATAAAGTCATTAGGGTACCCTCTTTGCAAAAATAATTTTTCTAATAAGTTACATTCTTCGAGGAAATCAATGTCCCTTGTTGTCATCCTAGCCGCCCTAACCAATTGGCCTTTAATGACCGCTTTTTTCTGGTGGGTAGGGTGGCAACTTGTAAAATGTAAAAACATATTCGAATATGTCGCCTTCCTATAAATTGTAGACATGTAACTTTTATTGTCATAGTCTTTTTTCAAATCAACATCCAAGTAATTTATAGAATCCTTGCTATATTTAAATGTGAATTCTAGAAAGTCGGTGCTATTATTAAAAAAAGCCATTAGTTGGTCAATTTCATCTTGGGAACCCTCATACAACAGGAAAATATCGTCGAGGAATCTAGTATAAAATACTAACCTGTCCTTAAATTGATCATTCTCCAAGACATTATTCCTTT
>NC_056739.1:553101951-553156951 GCF_019279795.1 Protopterus annectens
CACACACACACAGGAGCGGCATTAGGTCAACTGATGCCCTAGGCAAAAGGGCTCCATGCCCCCCCCACACCATCTGTTGCTCCCCATCCTGGTCTACCTACACCAATAATACTGGAAAAATGCCCCTGCTACAGCAGTGGCCTAGGCGGATGCCTAGTTGGCCTATGCCTAAGGCCAGCTATGCTCACACACACACACACACACACACACACACACACACACACACACACACACACACACACACACACACGTATATGCCATTCAGCATTATTTTCAATGGATATTTGTGAAATAAAATCCTCAATGAGTATGTGACAGCTCCTTTCAATGAGAAGCTGAGAAGTTGCATGGAGCAATGAATTTTTAAGGCTCAAAATGAGGAACATTCTGTCATAATGAAAATTTCTTTGTTTAAGAATTCTGATCAAAAGCCAAAAACAGTGAGTAGTGAAAGTCCCCAAATCTTGGACAATTTTTAAATATTATTTTAATTTACTGAAAAAGTTAAAACAAGTTTTTCATCAATCTCAAAAGAAATACGCCAGACTCCTCCAGCAGACCACAGCTGAAATGAATGGACTGGAAACAGCACAGCTGAATAAACAAGTATAGTTTTATTTCTAAGCGTTTTTGCCTTCAGTAAAGGCATCATCAGAGATAAAAACAGAATACAGGAAGAAAATTTGTTTAAGTATAACTCTCAAAAGGTATTTAACCAATAAAACCCCTTATCCAGAACAAGTGTAGCAGCATTTAAAGTGGCAGTGCATATATATGAAGCACAAATACAAATACATATAAAACAGACATAAAAGACATAAAACTTAATACTATGCTACATAAACATGTAAAAATACTTAAATACTTATTTTAATTTAGCTTTTAAAATGCAGTTAAGAGATAACATATACTTTAATACGGGTTTATTAGTTGCATTTAACTGGATCTGCCAGTTTAATTCATTCTGTTTTAATAACAGTTCATAGGTTCATACTAGGCTATCTGCCCTAGGGCATTTATAAGCCTAGCCAGAGTATGTTTGGCTTTCGCCACCCATTTTAAATTAATTTTGCTATGCCCTTTTTTCGAGGTTAGTATACTGTGCCTCTGTCTAACAGTGACACAGAAGTGATACCCGGGGTAAACCTATGATCTCCCATCCACTCATCAAGATTCCTCTTGAAGAGAGTCAATGAGGGACTCTGCCTAACCTGGACTGGGATTTTATTCCATAGTGAAGGGAGCCTCTGGGTTATGAATCTGTCCCTCCAGCATGTCCTATTTATTTCAGTGCTGAGGTTCAAGTCTCTCGAGCGTGTAGCTCGATGGGATTTGGATTTTTTGAGGTGCAGCATGTCCCTTAATTCGGGTTGGACATGGCCTTATACGTCAGGCACAGGTCACCTCTGAGCAGGCGGTATGCCACTGAGTAGAGCTGGAGTTTCTTTAACCGGGCAGCATATGGCATCTGTTTGAGCCCTTTGATCCTCTTGGTGAAGTACTTTTGGGGTCTTTCCAGTTGCTGCAGGTGTCTGGTAAGGTACATCCCAAAGGGGCATTGTACTCGATTATGGGCCTGATGAGGGATGAGTAAAGAGGCACGATGACCTCCCTAATCTAGATGTGAATCCCTTCATGATTAGGTGGGCTATATAAAATGTTTTTCTAACCACTTTGGCCACGTGGTTGTCAAATGAGAGATTGCTATCAACTTGGGTCCCCAGGTCCCTAATGACTTCTTCTGTACTTAATGGATTACCACCTATGTGGTAATTTGTGGGCACTTTGTTTTGCCAAAGGGATGACTATACACTTTTGGCGTTTAGCTTGAGGCCATGGCTCTGGCACCAGTTGTCTGTTTCTATGAGGCCCTTTTGGAGGATGCTTGTGTCGGCTGGAGAGTCGATTATGGCGCCCAGTTTGCAGTCATCTGCGAACTTGGTCAGCCACAGTCCTTCCGTGTTGGCCTGTACCTCCGAGAAATATATACCAAACAAGAGAGGTCCCAGGACTGAGCCTTGTGGGACGCCACTTGTAACTGGTTTGGAGTCTGACATGGCTCCAGCAATTCTAACCATGTGGGTTCTGTCCTTGAGCCAGTTTGCAACCCATCTAGTGACATAGGGGTTTATATTTAAGCTGGTGAGCTTATCTATAATGCCTGAGTGGGGTATTGTATCGAAGGCTTTTGCGAGGTCCAGATAGGCTGTGTGGACCACCTTCCCTTCGTCAATGGCCTTGGTGACTGTTTCAAAGAAGTCAACCAGGTTTAAGAGGCAGGATCTGCCCTTAACAAAGCCAAACTGGGTAGGATCCAGTGTCTGTAGGTCCCCAATATCTTTATTTATGAGGTCCATGATGATCCTTTCCATAGCTTTGCAGACCAAGCTAGTCAGGCTTATGGGGCGATAGTTTCCAGGGTCCGTTGAGGCACCACCTTTGTGGAGAGGGACCACTGTTGCTGTACGCCACTCTTTGGGTACATATCCTGTAGTAAGGCTGAGATTGAACAGTAGTTTTATGTTTGGGTTTAGCTCTTCTTGGAGTTCATGTAGGACGCAGCCTGGGACACCGTCTGGTCCCATTGATGCTGTGTTTTTTTGCTTTGGAGGGCGGCTCCCACCTGAGCATCTGAGATGTCAGGGGCAGCACTCTGCTGGGATAGATATTTGCCCTTTTGGTGGGGAGGGGAGAAGTTTGCGCTGAACCTGTCAGCTAGGATGTTGGCAATGTCTGTGGGATCAGTGTATTTTTGTCATTTTGGACTAATTCTGAGCATATCTGGGAATTCCCACCCAGGTTCCTAACATAACTAAAGAAAGCCTTGTGATTATCTTTAGTGTCCTGTGCAATTTTTCTCTCGAAGCTGGCCTTTGACGATTTTATGAGTGCCCTTAGTTTTTGCTAATACTGATCAGAGATGCCTTCCCTTTTGGGATTTTGCTCTATCATGTAGTAGCTTCCTCCTTCTATTGTATAGTTTGTTTATGGCTGGGGTCCACCAGACAGGTCGTCTGCCTTTGGAGGATTGGGTCTTGGTTTTATTTGGGATTGCATGATCCATGCATTCCTGAAGGTGTTCATAGAATGCATTTATAAAGGATTCTGCGGTCTGGGCCGTATTTTCCACAGGCCGGGGCTTTGAAGGATTCCACCTCGGTTTTGAGGAGTGTGAAATTTGCTTTAGAGAAGTTTTTCACTGTGGTTTTCTGGGCAGGGGTGGGGTCGGGATGTGAATATCCAGTGAGATCAGTTTATGGTCTGATCTTACCAGTGAGGATACACTTCTGGTCTGGAGCATAGAGTCCCCATGTTGGTGATGATCAGGTCCAGTATGTTTTCCCCTCTTGTGGGAGTGGTAACAAGTTGTTCCATAGCATTTGAGTTTATGAATTCTAGGAACCTTTGGGCAAGGGTGTTGGAGCTAGAGTAATGCTCCCAATCTATGTTTGGGTAGTTGAAGTCGCCCAATATAATGGTGTTCGGAGAGACCTTCATATTTTCCAGTGTTCTCAGGAAGGCCGAGTGGGGTTCCTGGGTTTGGGAGGGTGGTCTGTAGCAGGCTATAAACTGGAAGGCAGTTTTACCCACTGTTAGTTGCACATGGATAGTCTCTGATGCTTCGTGCTTTGCCACCAACCTGGAGGTGTGGGTATCTTTGATGAATATCGATACTCCCCTCCTTTTGTGGTTCGGTCCAAGTTTTGGGGCGAAAAGCATGGTATGAGGTATAACCTGGTAGTGCTGGGGTGCTCTCGGGAGTCCTGAACCAGGTTTCTGTTACTGCACAGATATCGATGTTCTCCATGCTAAGGAGAGTTTCGAGTGCGTGCATCTTGAGGTTTAGACTTCTAGCGTTGAGTAGCATTACTCTTAGTTTCTTATCCCTTGTGATACCTATGGAGGTGGGTTTGTCTTTTGAGCCTTGCCTAAAAAGGCACTATGGGGGTAGCAAGAGCCTTTGCCAATATCCGAAAGCCCAGGGGTGACAGGTGCAAGCCGTCCCTAGCAAAGCATCGTGGCTTGTCGTGCATATCATCCCAAGCTGACAGGCATTGGATCCCCTTTGAATGACACCAATACTTAAGCCAATTGTTGAAATTGATCATCTTGTCTTCATATTGTGGCATCATTCTTGGTGAGGGTAAGATGCTACTCAAGGTCAGGGTCATACCAGCCTGGGCTACATGCTCAGAGAGCTCCTCTATGTCTCTTTTCATGTAGTCCAGGGAGGTGCGTCTCAGGTCATTCACACCAGCATGGACAATGACTGAGTCATATTTGTACTTGCCTTGGAGTGACCTGAGTGCTTGTGTTATGTGGCGGATCCTAGCGCCAGACAGGCTGCTCACCGTGACCTTCTCCTTGTTCAGCCTGGTGAGCGGGACGTCAGTGTGCCTGACGATAGAGTCACCTATTACAAGTGTATCAGGTGTGTTGTTTAGCCTTAAGGGCTGTGACTGTTCGGCACACTGGCTTTGTGAGATATGTGTTGCACGTGTTTTGTTTTGGGGTAGCGGTTGCTTGGGTGTCTGCTTTGGAGGTCTCTGCTGCTTAGGCAGATCTTTATTTAGAGCCTCCGAGTATGTTTTGTGTGATTATGTGTTTGGTTTGCTGTCGTGGTAGGTCTATGTGAGACTGGAATTGTAGTGAGTGTGGTTTCCTTCTCCTCCTGACTGGTTATGCCAGTACTGAGTTGAGAGAGCTTAGCCTCCAGTTTGGCTATATGGTTGCATCTCTCACATGTGTTGGAATTTGTTGGGAGGAGGAGAGGGTTGTCTGTGTACATGAGGCAGTTGTAACATTGCCTCAAGATTCCCATATTCACCAGCTGGACCGGAGAGGAGATTGACAACTGACCTTTGGACATGCTAGAATAATATTGGGAATTCCTTTATAATTGAAAACAAGGGCCAATGGGGAGCGAGGGTGTAGTGCTTTTAATTTTTAGTGCTGACTTATAATTGCTTTAGTGAGCAAGTGCCAGGTAACAAGTGCAATGTGTTACAGGTAACTTAAATGCAAAAACGACAAACAGTAACTTTCTTTCAAGCGAAGCAAGGAAATAAGTACAGTAAGCAATGCAGATATCACTAGGGATCCACAGAAGCACTGAGAAGCCGCGTTTTAGGTGGAATTAGCGTTCCAGGAAAATAACAAGCATACAAACAAAGCTAGATTCAGCAGGCCTGGATCTAGTCTATGCTACAGCAAACAAGGTGTACCAATTTCAGTAAGATACAGTTCAAATATTCAGGCACTATAAACCTTTAACCAGAAATTCCCAGCTCAGAAGGGCAGAGTCCAGCCTCTCCTCCCACAAGAGTGCAGACCACGAACCTTCTTAATGTAAAATAACTGGCCTGAAGCCCAAGTGCTTAAACCAGAGCTAATACACTTTAAGAATAACAGACACTGAGCTCTCAATCAGCAGTTCCCAACTTAGAAGGATGAAAGCTACCTGTCCTGCCACCACAGTGCATGCCACAAACCTTCCTAATGTAGAACAACTGGTCTGAAGCCCAAGTGCTTAATCCAAAAGACTTAGAATGATAGCTACACTTTAACCAAGTTACTACCAAGCAGTAATAAATACAACTGAATACTTTAAATAATGCCTGGATTAGTGCTCAAGTTATACAAACAAAGCTAGATTCAGCAGGCCTGGATCTAGTCTATGCTACAGCAAACAAGGTGTACCAATTTCAGTAAGAAGAAATTCAGATATGCATGCACTATAAGCCTTCAACCAGAAATTCCCAGCTCAGAAGGGCAGAGTCCAGCCTCTCCTCCCACAAGAGTGCAGACCACAAAACCCTCTTAATGTAAAATAACTGGCCTGAAAGCCCAAGTGCTTAAACCAGAATTAATATACTTTTAGAATAACAGACACTGAGCCCTCAATCAGCAGTTCCCAACTTAGAGGGATGTAAGCTACCTGTTCTGCCACTACAGTGCAGACCACAAACCCTCTCAATGTAAAACAACTGGTCTGAAGCCCAAGTGTTTAAACTAAAAGGCTTAGAATGAGTTACACCAAGCAGTAATAAATACAATTGAGAACGTTTAAGATGACGCAAAAGCAAAATAAAGTAGGAAGAAACACAAGTACAGTAAAAGCAGAAGATTTTTTTTTTTTTTTTTTTTAGAAAAGTAGCAAAAGCAGTAGTAAATACAATTCTCATGCAGTGCAAGCTGGCACACTTGAATATGTAGCAATATTAGTCCACACACAGTTTGAAAAATGTAATTAAATTAAAAGGACTAAAAGCAAGTGCAGAAAGGGTTTATTAGGTAGAATGCGGTAAAGAGATGTCCTGGGGGAGTGTCTTAGATCAAATCTACAGTGGGGCGGGCACTGCAAAAGCCACCAAATTTAAACTACAACCAAGAATAGGGAGGGGGTGGGGGAGCAGTTTCAACACAGATGTAAGGAATGTGCAAATTATAAAAAATATATATACTGTTTTCTATAGATTTGCAGAGCAGTAAGACACAGATATCAAGCAGACAATTTAGCTCTATAATACAGAATAACACAGAAAATATACTCAGCTCTATAAACTTGAAGATAGTTCTGTAAGGCTGTCTCTCAAACTAAGGTTCCAGTTTGAATACAGGTTGTTAATTAAAAGGAGACACAGCACTAGCTAAATTATATCAGCTGAAAGACAAGGCAGGAAATGAGGGGGTGGGGAACAGTTTCAACACAGATGTAAGGAATGTGCAAATTATAAAAAATATATATACTGTTTTCTATAGATTTGCAGAGCAGTAAGACACAGATATCAAGCAGACAATTTAGCTCTATAATACAGAATAACACAGAAAATATACTCAGCTCTATAACTTGAAGATAGTTCTGTAAGGCTGTCTCTCAAACTAAGGTTCCAGTTTGAATACAGGTTGTTAATTAAAAGGAGACACAGCACTAGCTAAATTATATCAGCTGAAAGACAAGGCAGGAAATGAGGGGGTGGGGAACAGTTTCAACACAGATGTAAGGAATGTGCAAATTATAAAAAATATATATACTGTTTTCTATAGATTTGCAGAGCAGTAAGACACAGATATCAAGCAGACAATTTAGCTCTATAATACAGAATAACACAGAAAATATACTCAGCTCTATAAACTTGAAGATAGTTCTGTAAGGCTGTCTCTCAAACTAAGGTTCCAGTTTGAATACAGGTTGTTAATTAAAAGGAGACACAGCACTAGCTAAATTATATCAGCTGAAAGACAAGGCAGGAAATGAGGGGGTGGGGAACAGTTTCAACACAGATGTAAGGAATGTGCAAATTATAAAAAATATATATACTGTTTTCTATAGATTTGCAGAGCAGTAAGACACAGATATCAAGCAGACAATTTAGCTCTATAATACAGAATAACACAGAAAATATACTCAGCTCTATAAACTTGAAGATAGTTCTGTAAGGCTGTCTCTCAAACTAAGGTTCCAGTTTGAATACAGGTTGTTAATTAAAAGGAGACACAGCACTAGCTAAATTATATCAGCTGAAAGACAAGGCAGGAAATGAGGGGGTGGGGGAACAGTTTCAACACAGATGTAAGGAATGTGCAAATTATAAAAAATATATATACTGTTTTCTATAGATTTGCAGAGCAGTAAGACACAGATATCAAGCAGACAATTTAGCTCTATAATACAGAATAACACAGAAAATATACTCAGCTCTATAAACTTGAAGATAGTTCTGTAAGGCTGTCTCTCAAACTAAGGTTCCAGTTTGAATACAGGTTGTTAATTAAAAGGAGACACAGCACTAGCTAAATTATATCAGCTGAAAGACAAGGCAGTAAATGAGGGAGGGGTGGGGAACAGTTTCAACACAGATGTAAGGAATGTGAAAATTATAAAAAAATATATATACTGTTTTCTATAGATTTGCAGAGCAGTAAGACACAGATATCAAGCAGACAATTTAGCTCTATAATACAGAATAACACAGAAAATATACTCAGCTCTATAAACTTGAAGATAGTTCTGTAAGGCTGTCTCTCAAACTAAGGTTCCAGTTTGAATACAGGTTGTTAATTAAAAGGAGACACAGCACTAGCTAAATTATATCAGCTGAAAGACAAGGCAGGAAATGAGGGGGTGGGGAACAGTTTCAACACAGATGTAAGGAATGTGCAAATTATAAAAAATATATATACTGTTTTCTATAGATTTGCAGAGCAGTAAGACACAGATATCAAGCAGACAATTTAGCTCTATAATACAGAATAACACAGAAAATATACTCAGCTCTATAAACTTGAAGATAGTTCTGTAAGGCTGTCTCTCAAACTAAGGTTCCAGTTTGAATACAGGTTGTTAATTAAAAGGAGACACAGCACTAGCTAAATTATATCAGCTGAAAGACAAGGCAGGAAATGAGGGGGTGGGGAACAGTTTCAACACAGATGTAAGGAATGTGCAAATTATAAAAAATATATATACTGTTTTCTATAGATTTGCAGAGCAGTAAGACACAGATATCAAGCAGACAATTTAGCTCTATAATACAGAATAACACAGAAAATATACTCAGCTCTATAAACTTGAAGATAGTTCTGTAAGGCTGTCTCTCAAACTAAGGTTCCAGTTTGAATACAGGTTGTTAATTAAAAGGAGACACAGCACTAGCTAAATTATATCAGCTGAAAGACAAGGCAGGAAATGAGGGGGTGGGGAACAGTTTCAACACAGATGTAAGGAATGTGCAAATTATAAAAAATATATATACTGTTTTCTATAGATTTGCAGAGCAGTAAGACACAGATATCAAGCAGACAATTTAGCTCTATAATACAGAATAACACAGAAAATATACTCAGCTCTATAAACTTGAAGATAGTTCTGTAAGGCTGTCTCTCAAACTAAGGTTCCAGTTTGAATACAGGTTGTTAATTAAAAGGAGACACAGCACTAGCTAAATTATATCAGCTGAAAGACAAGGCAGGAAATGAGGGGGTGGGGAACAGTTTCAACACAGATGTAAGGAATGTGCAAATTATAAAAAATATATATACTGTTTTCTATAGATTTGCAGAGCAGTAAGACACAGATATCAAGCAGACAATTTAGCTCTATAATACAGAATAACACAGAAAATATACTCAGCTCTATAAACTTGAAGATAGTTCTGTAAGGCTGTCTCTCAAACTAAGGTTCCAGTTTGAATACAGGTTGTTAATTAAAAGGAGACACAGCACTAGCTAAATTATATCAGCTGAAAGACAAGGCAGGAAATGAGGGGGTGGGGAACAGTTTCAACACAGATGTAAGGAATGTGCAAATTATAAAAAATATATATACTGTTTTCTATAGATTTGCAGAGCAGTAAGACACAGATATCAAGCAGACAATTTAGCTCTATAATACAGAATAACACAGAAAATATACTCAGCTCTATAAACTTGAAGATAGTTCTGTAAGGCTGTCTCTCAAACTAAGGTTCCAGTTTGAATACAGGTTGTTAATTAAAAGGAGACACAGCACTAGCTAAATTATATCAGCTGAAAGACAAGGCAGGAAATGAGGGGGTGGGGAACAGTTTCAACACAGATGTAAGGAATGTGCAAATTATAAAAAATATATATACTGTTTTCTATAGATTTGCAGAGCAGTAAGACACAGATATCAAGCAGACAATTTAGCTCTATAATACAGAATAACACAGAAAATATACTCAGCTCTATAAACTTGAAGATAGTTCTGTAAGGCTGTCTCTCAAACTAAGGTTCCAGTTTGAATACAGGTTGTTAATTAAAAGGAGACACAGCACTAGCTAAATTATATCAGCTGAAAGACAAGGCAGGAAATGAGGGGGTGGGGAACAGTTTCAACACAGATGTAAGGAATGTGCAAATTATAAAAAATATATATACTGTTTTCTATAGATTTGCAGAGCAGTAAGACACAGATATCAAGCAGACAATTTAGCTCTATAATACAGAATAACACAGAAAATATACTCAGCTCTATAAACTTGAAGATAGTTCTGTAAGGCTGTCTCTCAAACTAAGGTTCCAGTTTGAATACAGGTTGTTAATTAAAAGGAGACACAGCACTAGCTAAATTATATCAGCTGAAAGACAAGGCAGGAAATGAGGGGGTGGGGAACAGTTTCAACACAGATGTAAGGAATGTGCAAATTATAAAAATATATATATACTGTTTTCTATAGATTTGCAGAGCAGTAAGACACAGATATCAAGCAGACAATTTAGCTCTATCATCCAGAATAACACAGAAAATATATTCAGCTCTATAAACTTGAAGATAGTTCTGTAAGGTTGTCTCTCAAACTAAGGTTCCAGTTTGAATACAGGTTGTTAATTAAAAGGAAACACAGCACTAGCTAAATTATATCAGCTGAAAGACAAGGCAGGAAATGAGGGGGCTGCGGGAACAGTGTCAACACAGATGTAAGGAATGTGCAAATTATAAAAAATATATATACTGTTTTCTATAGATTTGCAGAGCAGTAAGACACAGATATCAAGCAGACAATTTAGCTCTATAATACAGAATAACACAGAAAATATACTCAGCTCTATAAACTTGAAGATAGTTCTGTAAGGCTGTCTCTCAAACTAAGGTTCCAGTTTGAATACAGGTTGTTAATTAAAAGGAGACACAGCACTAGCTAAATTATATCAGCTGAAAGACAAGGCAGGAAATGAGGGGGTGGGGAACAGTTTCAACACAGATGTAAGGAATGTGCAAATTATAAAAAATATATATACTGTTTTCTATAGATTTGCAGAGCAGTAAGACACAGATATCAAGCAGACAATTTAGCTCTATAATACAGAATAACACAGAAAATATACTCAGCTCTATAAACTTGAAGATAGTTCTGTAAGGCTGTCTCTCAAACTAAGGTTCCAGTTTGAATACAGGTTGTTAATTAAAAGGAGACACAGCACTAGCTAAATTATATCAGCTGAAAGACAAGGCAGGAAATGAGGGGGTGGGGAACAGTTTCAACACAGATGTAAGGAATGTGCAAATTATAAAAAATATATATACTGTTTTCTATAGATTTGCAGAGCAGTAAGACACAGATATCAAGCAGACAATTTAGCTCTATAATACAGAATAACACAGAAAATATACTCAGCTCTATAAACTTGAAGATAGTTCTGTAAGGCTGTCTCTCAAACTAAGGTTCCAGTTTGAATACAGGTTGTTAATTAAAAGGAGACACAGCACTAGCTAAATTATATCAGCTGAAAGACAAGGCAGGAAATGAGGGGGTGGGGAACAGTTTCAACACAGATGTAAGGAATGTGCAAATTATAAAAAATATATATACTGTTTTCTATAGATTTGCAGAGCAGTAAGACACAGATATCAAGCAGACAATTTAGCTCTATAATACAGAATAACACAGAAAATATACTCAGCTCTATAAACTTGAAGATAGTTCTGTAAGGCTGTCTCTCAAACTAAGGTTCCAGTTTGAATACAGGTTGTTAATTAAAAGGAGACACAGCACTAGCTAAATTATATCAGCTGAAAGACAAGGCAGGAAATGAGGGGGTGGGGAACAGTTTCAACACAGATGTAAGGAATGTGCAAATTATAAAAAATATATATACTGTTTTCTATAGATTTGCAGAGCAGTAAGACACAGATATCAAGCAGACAATTTAGCTCTATAATACAGAATAACACAGAAAATATACTCAGCTCTATAAACTTGAAGATAGTTCTGTAAGGCTGTCTCTCAAACTAAGGTTCCAGTTTGAATACAGGTTGTTAATTAAAAGGAGACACAGCACTAGCTAAATTATATCAGCTGAAAGACAAGGCAGGAAATGAGGGGGTGGGGGAACAGTTTCAACACAGATGTAAGGAATGTGCAAATTATAAAAAATATATATACTGTTTTCTATAGATTTGCAGAGCAGTAAGACACAGATATCAAGCAGACAATTTAGCTCTATAATACAGAATAACACAGAAAATATACTCAGCTATATAAACTTGAAGATAGTTCTGTAAGGCTGTCTCTCAAACTAAGGTTCCAGTTTGAATACAGGTTGTTAATTAAAAAGAGACACAGCACTAGCTAAATTATATCAGCTGAAAGAGAAGGCAGGAAATGAGGGGTGGGGGAACAGTTTCAACACAGATGTAAGGAATGTGCAAATTATAAAAAATATATATACTGTTTTCTATAGATTTGCAGAGCAGTAAGACACAGATATCAAGCAGACAATTTAGCTCTATAATACAGAATAACACAGAAAATATACTCAGCTCTATAAACTTGAAGATAGTTCTGTAAGGCTGTCTCTCAAACTAAGGTTCCAGTTTGAATACAGGTTGTTAATTAAAAGGAGACACAGCACTAGCTAAATTATATCAGCTGAAAGACAAGGCAGGAAATGAGGGGGTGGGGAACAGTTTCAACACAGATGTAAGGAATGTGCAAATTATAAAAAATATATATACTGTTTTCTATAGATTTGCAGAGCAGTAAGACACAGATATCAAGCAGACAATTTAGCTCTATAATACAGAATAACACAGAAAATATACTCAGCTCTATAAACTTGAAGATAGTTCTGTAAGGCTGTCTCTCAAACTAAGGTTCCAGTTTGAATACAGGTTGTTAATTAAAAGGAGACACAGCACTAGCTAAATTATATCAGCTGAAAGACAAGGCAGGAAATGAGGGGGTGGGGGACAGTTTCAACACAGATGTAAGGAATGTGCAAATTATAAAAAATATATATACTGTTTTCTATAGATTTGCAGAGCAGTAAGACACAGATATCAAGCAGACAATTTAGCTCTATAATACAGAATAACACAGAAAATATACTCAGCTCTATAAACTTGAAGATAGTTCTGTAAGGCTGTCTCTCAAACTAAGGTTCCAGTTTGAATACAGGTTGTTAATTAAAAGGAGACACAGCACTAGCTAAATTATATCAGCTGAAAGACAAGGCAGGAAATGAGGGGTGGGGGGCAGTTTCAACACAGATGTAAGGAATGTGCAAATTATAAAAAATATATATACTGTTTTCTATAGATTTGCAGAGCAGTAAGACACAGATATCAAGCAGACAATTTAGCTCTATAATACAGAATAACACAGAAAATATACTCAGCTCTATAAACTTGAAGATAGTTCTGTAAGGCTGTCTCTCAAACTAAGGTTCCAGTTTGAATACAGGTTGTTAATTAAAAGGAGACACAGCACTAGCTAAATTATATCAGCTGAAAGACAAGGCAGGAAATGAGGGGGTGGGGGACAGTTTCAACACAGATGTAAGGAATGTGCAAATTATAAAAAATATATATACTGTTTTCTATAGATTTGCAGAGCAGTAAGACACAGATATCAAGCAGACAATTTAGCTCTATAATACAGAATAACACAGAAAATATACTCAGCTCTATAAACTTGAAGATAGTTCTGTAAGGCTGTCTCTCAAACTAAGGTTCCAGTTTGAATACAGGTTGTTAATTAAAAGGAGACACAGCACTAGCTAAATTATATCAGCTGAAAGACAAGGCAGGAAATGAGGGGGGGGCAACAGTTTCAACACAGATGTAAGGAATGTGCAAATTATAAAAAATATATATACTGTTTTCTATAGATTTGCAGAGCAGTAAGACACAGATATCAAGCAGACAATTTAGCTCTATAATACAGAATAACACAGAAAATATACTCAGCTCTATAAACTTGAAGATAGTTCTGTAAGGCTGTCTCTCAAACTAAGGTTCCAGTTTGAATACAGGTTGTTAATTAAAAGGAGACACAGCACTAGCTAAATTATATCAGCTGAAAGACAAGGCAGGAAATGAGGGGGTGGGGAACAGTTTCAACACAGATGTAAGGAATGTGCAAATTATAAAAAATATATATACTGTTTTCTATAGATTTGCAGAGCAGTAAGACACAGATATCAAGCAGACAATTTAGCTCTATAATACAGAATAACACAGAAAATATACTCAGCTCTATAAACTTGAAGATAGTTCTGTAAGGCTGTCTCTCAAACTAAGGTTCCAGTTTGAATACAGGTTGTTAATTAAAAGGAGACACAGCACTAGCTAAATTATATCAGCTGAAAGACAAGGCAGGAAATGAGGGGGTGGGGAACAGTTTCAACACAGATGTAAGGAATGTGCAAATTATAAAAAATATATATACTGTTTTCTATAGATTTGCAGAGCAGTAAGACACAGATATCAAGCAGACAATTTAGCTCTATAATACAGAATAACACAGAAAATATACTCAGCTCTATAAACTTGAAGATAGTTCTGTAAGGCTGTCTCTCAAACTAAGGTTCCAGTTTGAATACAGGTTGTTAATTAAAAGGAGACACAGCACTAGCTAAATTATATCAGCTGAAAGACAAGGCAGGAAATGAGGGGGTGGGGAACAGTTTCAACACAGATGTAAGGAATGTGCAAATTATAAAAAATATATATACTGTTTTCTATAGATTTGCAGAGCAGTAAGACACAGATATCAAGCAGACAATTTAGCTCTATAATACAGAATAACACAGAAAATATACTCAGCTCTATAAACTTGAAGATAGTTCTGTAAGGCTGTCTCTCAAACTAAGGTTCCAGTTTGAATACAGGTTGTTAATTAAAAGGAGACACAGCACTAGCTAAATTATATCAGCTGAAAGACAAGGCAGGAAATGAGGGGGTGGGGGACAGTTTCAACACAGATGTAAGGAATGTGCAAATTATAAAAAATATATATACTGTTTTCTATAGATTTGCAGAGCAGTAAGACACAGATATCAAGCAGACAATTTAGCTCTATAATACAGAATAACACAGAAAATATACTCAGCTCTATAAACTTGAAGATAGTTCTGTAAGGCTGTCTCTCAAACTAAGGTTCCAGTTTGAATACAGGTTGTTAATTAAAAGGAGACACAGCACTAGCTAAATTATATCAGCTGAAAGACAAGGCAGGAAATGAGGGGGTGGGGGCAGTTTCAACACAGATGTAAGGAATGTGCAAATTATAAAAAATATATATACTGTTTTCTATAGATTTGCAGAGCAGTAAGACACAGATATCAAGCAGACAATTTAGCTCTATAATACAGAATAACACAGAAAATATACTCAGCTCTATAAACTTGAAGATAGTTCTGTAAGGCTGTCTCTCAAACTAAGGTTCCAGTTTGAATACAGGTTGTTAATTAAAAGGAGACACAGCACTAGCTAAATTATATCAGCTGAAAGACAAGGCAGGAAATGAGGGGGTGGGGAACAGTTTCAACACAGATGTAAGGAATGTGCAAATTATAAAAAATATATATACTGTTTTCTATAGATTTGCAGAGCAGTAAGACACAGATATCAAGCAGACAATTTAGCTCTATAATACAGAATAACACAGAAAATATACTCAGCTCTATAAACTTGAAGATAGTTCTGTAAGGCTGTCTCTCAAACTAAGGTTCCAGTTTGAATACAGGTTGTTAATTAAAAGGAGACACAGCACTAGCTAAATTATATCAGCTGAAAGACAAGGCAGGAAATGAGGGGGTGGGGGCAGTTTCAACACAGATGTAAGGAATGTGCAAATTATAAAAAATATATATACTGTTTTCTATAGATTTGCAGAGCAGTAAGACACAGATATCAAGCAGACAATTTAGCTCTATAATACAGAATAACACAGAAAATATACTCAGCTCTATAAACTTGAAGATAGTTCTGTAAGGCTGTCTCTCAAACTAAGGTTCCAGTTTGAATACAGGTTGTTAATTAAAAGGAGACACAGCACTAGCTAAATTATATCAGCTGAAAGACAAGGCAGGAAATGATGGGGTGGGGGAACAGTTTCAACACAGATGTAAGGAATGTGCAAATTATAAAAAATATATATACTGTTTTCTATAGATTTGCAGAGCAGTAAGACACAGATATCAAGCAGACAATTTAGCTCTATAATACAGAATAACACAGAAAATATACTCAGCTCTATAAACTTGAAGATAGTTCTGTAAGGCTGTCTCTCAAACTAAGGTTCCAGTTTGAATACAGGTTGTTAATTAAAAGGAGACACAGCACTAGCTAAATTATATCAGCTGAAAGACAAGGCAGGAAATGAGGGGGTGGGGAACAGTTTCAACACAGATGTAAGGAATGTGCAAATTATAAAAAATATATATACTGTTTTCTATAGATTTGCAGAGCAGTAAGACACAGATATCAAGCAGACAATTTAGCTCTATAATACAGAATAACACAGAAAATATACTCAGCTCTATAAACTTGAAGATAGTTCTGTAAGGCTGTCTCTCAAACTAAGGTTCCAGTTTGAATACAGGTTGTTAATTAAAAGGAGACACAGCACTAGCTAAATTATATCAGCTGAAAGACAAGGCAGGAAATGAGGGGTGGGGGGCAGTTTCAACACAGATGTAAGGAATGTGCAAATTATAAAAAATATATATACTGTTTTCTATAGATTTGCAGAGCAGTAAGACACAGATATCAAGCAGACAATTTAGCTCTATAATACAGAATAACACAGAAAATATACTCAGCTCTATAAACTTGAAGATAGTTCTGTAAGGCTGTCTCTCAAACTAAGGTTCCAGTTTGAATACAGGTTGTTAATTAAAAGGAGACACAGCACTAGCTAAATTATATCAGCTGAAAGACAAGGCAGGAAATGAGGGGGGTGGGGAACAGTTTCAACACAGATGTAAGGAATGTGCAAATTATAAAAAATATATATACTGTTTTCTATAGATTTGCAGAGCAGTAAGACACAGATATCAAGCAGACAATTTAGCTCTATAATACAGAATAACACAGAAAATATACTCAGCTCTATAAACTTGAAGATAGTTCTGTAAGGCTGTCTCTCAAACTAAGGTTCCAGTTTGAATACAGGTTGTTAATTAAAAGGAGACACAGCACTAGCTAAATTATATCAGCTGAAAGACAAGGCAGGAAATGAGGGGGTGGGGGAACAGTTTCAACACAGATGTAAGGAATGTGCAAATTATAAAAAATATATATACTGTTTTCTATAGATTTGCAGAGCAGTAAGACACAGATATCAAGCAGACAATTTAGCTCTATAATACAGAATAACACAGAAAATATACTCAGCTCTATAAACTTGAAGATAGTTCTGTAAGGCTGTCTCTCAAACTAAGGTTCCAGTTTGAATACAGGTTGTTAATTAAAAGGAGACACAGCACTAGCTAAATTATATCAGCTGAAAGACAAGGCAGGAAATGAGGGGGTGGGGAACAGTTTCAACACAGATGTAAGGAATGTGCAAATTATAAAAAATATATATACTGTTTTCTATAGATTTGCAGAGCAGTAAGACACAGATATCAAGCAGACAATTTAGCTCTATAATACAGAATAACACAGAAAATATACTCAGCTCTATAAACTTGAAGATAGTTCTGTAAGGCTGTCTCTCAAACTAAGGTTCCAGTTTGAATACAGGTTGTTAATTAAAAGGAGACACAGCACTAGCTAAATTATATCAGCTGAAAGACAAGGCAGGAAATGAGGGGGGTGGGGAACAGTTTCAACACAGATGTAAGGAATGTGCAAATTATAAAAAATATATATACTGTTTTCTATAGATTTGCAGAGCAGTAAGACACAGATATCAAGCAGACAATTTAGCTCTATAATACAGAATAACACAGAAAATATACTCAGCTCTATAAACTTGAAGATAGTTCTGTAAGGCTGTCTCTCAAACTAAGGTTCCAGTTTGAATACAGGTTGTTAATTAAAAGGAGACACAGCACTAGCTAAATTATATCAGCTGAAAGACAAGGCAGGAAATGAGGGGGTGGGGGGCAGTTTCAACACAGATGTAAGGAATGTGCAAATTATAAAAAATATATATACTGTTTTCTATAGATTTGCAGAGCAGTAAGACACAGATATCAAGCAGACAATTTAGCTCTATAATACAGAATAACACAGAAAATATACTTAGCTCTATAAACTTGAAGATAGTTCTGTAAGGCTGTCTCTCAAACTAAGGTTCCAGTTTGAATACAGGTTGTTAATTAAAAGGAGACACAGCACTAGCTAAATTATATCAGCTGAAAGACGAGGCAGGAAATGAGGGGGTGGGGGGCAGTTTCAACACAGATGTAAGGAATGTGCAAATTATAAAAAATATATATACTGTTTTCTATAGATTTGCAGAGCAGTAAGACACAGATATCAAGCAGACAATTTAGCTCTATAATACAGAATAACACAGAAAATATACTCAGCTCTATAAACTTGAAGATAGTTCTGTAAGGCTGTCTCTCAAACTAAGGTTCCAGTTTGAATACAGGTTGTTAATTAAAAGGAGACACAGCACTAGCTAAATTATATCAGCTGAAAGACAAGGCAGGAAATGAGGGGGGTGGGGAACAGTTTCAACACAGATGTAAGGAATGTGCAAATTATAAAAAATATATATACTGTTTTCTATAGATTTGCAGAGCAGTAAGACACAGATATCAAGCAGACAATTTAGCTCTATAATACAGAATAACACAGAAAATATACTCAGCTCTATAAACTTGAAGATAGTTCTGTAAGGCTGTCTCTCAAACTAAGGTTCCAGTTTGAATACAGGTTGTTAATTAAAAGGAGACACAGCACTAGCTAAATTATATCAGCTGAAAGACAAGGCAGGAAATGAGGGGGTGGGGGAACAGTTTCAACACAGATGTAAGGAATGTGCAAATTATAAAAAATATATATACTGTTTTCTATAGATTTGCAGAGCAGTAAGACACAGATATCAAGCAGACAATTTAGCTCTATAATACAGAATAACACAGAAAATATACTCAGCTCTATAAACTTGAAGATAGTTCTGTAAGGCTGTCTCTCAAACTAAGGTTCCAGTTTGAATACAGGTTGTTAATTAAAAGGAGACACAGCACTAGCTAAATTATATCAGCTGAAAGACAAGGCAGGAAATGAGGGGGTGGGGGAACAGTTTCAACACAGATGTAAGGAATGTGCAAATTATAAAAAATATATATACTGTTTTCTATAGATTTGCAGAGCAGTAAGACACAGATATCAAGCAGACAATTTAGCTCTATAATACAGAATAACACAGAAAATATACTCAGCTCTATAAACTTGAAGATAGTTCTGTAAGGCTGTCTCTCAAACTAAGGTTCCAGTTTGAATACAGGTTGTTAATTAAAAGGAGACACAGCACTAGCTAAATTATATCAGCTGAAAGACAAGGCAGGAAATGAGGGGGTGGGAACAGTTTCAACACAGATGTAAGGAATGTGCAAATTATAAAAAATATATATACTGTTTTCTATAGATTTGCAGAGCAGTAAGACACAGATATCAAGCAGACAATTTAGCTCTATAATACAGAATAACACAGAAAATATACTCAGCTCTATAACTTGAAGATAGTTCTGTAAGGCTGTCTCTCAAACTAAGGTTCCAGTTTGAATACAGGTTGTTAATTAAAAGGAGACACAGCACTAGCTAAATTATATCAGCTGAAAGACAAGGCAGGAAATGAGGGGGTGGGGAGCAGTTTCAACACAGATGTAAGGAATGTGCAAATTATAAAAAATATATATACTGTTTTCTATAGATTTGCAGAGCAGTAAGACACAGATATCAAGCAGACAATTTAGCTCTATAATACAGAATAACACAGAAAATATACTCAGCTCTATAACTTGAAGATAGTTCTGTAAGGCTGTCTCTCAAACTAAGGTTCCAGTTTGAATACAGGTTGTTAATTAAAAGGAGACACAGCACTAGCTAAATTATATCAGCTGAAAGACAAGGCAGGAAATGAGGGGGTGGGGAGCAGTTTCAACACAGATGTAAGGAATGTGCAAATTATAAAAAATATATATACTGTTTTCTATAGATTTGCAGAGCAGTAAGACACAGATATCAAGCAGACAATTTAGCTCTATAATACAGAATAACACAGAAAATATACTCAGCTCTATAACTTGAAGATAGTTCTGTAAGGCTGTCTCTCAAACTAAGGTTCCAGTTTGAATACAGGTTGTTAATTAAAAGGAGACACAGCACTAGCTAAATTATATCAGCTGAAAGACAAGGCAGGAAATGAGGGGGTGGGGAGCAGTTTCAACACAGATGTAAGGAATGTGCAAATTATAAAAAATATATATACTGTTTTCTATAGATTTGCAGAGCAGTAAGACACAGATATCAAGCAGACAATTTAGCTCTATAATACAGAATAACACAGAAAATATACTCAGCTCTATAACTTGAAGATAGTTCTGTAAGGCTGTCTCTCAAACTAAGGTTCCAGTTTGAATACAGGTTGTTAATTAAAAGGAGACACAGCACTAGCTAAATTATATCAGCTGAAAGACAAGGCAGGAAATGAGGGGGTGGGGAGCAGTTTCAACACAGATGTAAGGAATGTGCAAATTATAAAAAATATATATACTGTTTTCTATAGATTTGCAGAGCAGTAAGACACAGATATCAAGCAGACAATTTAGCTCTATAATACAGAATAACACAGAAAATATACTCAGCTCTATAACTTGAAGATAGTTCTGTAAGGCTGTCTCTCAAACTAAGGTTCCAGTTTGAATACAGGTTGTTAATTAAAAGGAGACACAGCACTAGCTAAATTATATCAGCTGAAAGACAAGGCAGGAAATGAGGGGGTGGGGAGCAGTTTCAACACAGATGTAAGGAATGTGCAAATTATAAAAAATATATATACTGTTTTCTATAGATTTGCAGAGCAGTAAGACACAGATATCAAGCAGACAATTTAGCTCTATAATACAGAATAACACAGAAAATATACTCAGCTCTATAACTTGAAGATAGTTCTGTAAGGCTGTCTCTCAAACTAAGGTTCCAGTTTGAATACAGGTTGTTAATTAAAAGGAGACACAGCACTAGCTAAATTATATCAGCTGAAAGACAAGGCAGGAAATGAGGGGGTGGGGAGCAGTTTCAACACAGATGTAAGGAATGTGCAAATTATAAAAAATATATATACTGTTTTCTATAGATTTGCAGAGCAGTAAGACACAGATATCAAGCAGACAATTTAGCTCTATAATACAGAATAACACAGAAAATATACTCAGCTCTATAACTTGAAGATAGTTCTGTAAGGCTGTCTCTCAAACTAAGGTTCCAGTTTGAATACAGGTTGTTAATTAAAAGGAGACACAGCACTAGCTAAATTATATCAGCTGAAAGACAAGGCAGGAAATGAGGGGTGGGGGAGCAGTTTCAACACAGATGTAAGGAATGTGCAAATTATAAAAAATATATATACTGTTTTCTATAGATTTGCAGAGCAGTAAGACACAGATATCAAGCAGACAATTTAGCTCTATAATACAGAATAACACAGAAAATATACTCAGCTCTATAACTTGAAGATAGTTCTGTAAGGCTGTCTCTCAAACTAAGGTTCCAGTTTGAATACAGGTTGTTAATTAAAAGGAGACACAGCACTAGCTAAATTATATCAGCTGAAAGACAAGGCAGGAAATGAGGGGGTGGGGAGCAGTTTCAACACAGATGTAAGGAATGTGCAAATTATAAAAAAATATATATACTGTTTTCTATAGATTTGCAGAGCAGTAAGACACAGATATCAAGCAGACAATTTAGCTCTATAATACAGAATAACACAGAAAATATACTCAGCTCTATAACTTGAAGATAGTTCTGTAAGGCTGTCTCTCAAACTAAGGTTCCAGTTTGAATACAGGTTGTTAATTAAAAGGAGACACAGCACTAGCTAAATTATATCAGCTGAAAGACAAGGCAGGAAATGAGGGGGTGGGGAGCAGTTTCAACACAGATGTAAGGAATGTGCAAATTATAAAAAATATATATACTGTTTTCTATAGATTTGCAGAGCAGTAAGACACAGATATCAAGCAGACAATTTAGCTCTATAATACAGAATAACACAGAAAATATACTCAGCTCTATAACTTGAAGATAGTTCTGTAAGGCTGTCTCTCAAACTAAGGTTCCAGTTTGAATACAGGTTGTTAATTAAAAGGAGACACAGCACTAGCTAAATTATATCAGCTGAAAGACAAGGCAGGAAATGAGGGGGTGGGGGAGCAGTTTCAACACAGATGTAAGGAATGTGCAAATTATAAAAAATATATATACTGTTTTCTATAGATTTGCAGAGCAGTAAGACACAGATATCAAGCAGACAATTTAGCTCTATAATACAGAATAACACAGAAAATATACTCAGCTCTATAACTTGAAGATAGTTCTGTAAGGCTGTCTCTCAAACTAAGGTTCCAGTTTGAATACAGGTTGTTAATTAAAAGGAGACACAGCACTAGCTAAATTATATCAGCTGAAAGACAAGGCAGGAAATGAGGGGGTGGGGAGCAGTTTCAACACAGATGTAAGGAATGTGCAAATTATAAAAAATATATATACTGTTTTCTATAGATTTGCAGAGCAGTAAGACACAGATATCAAGCAGACAATTTAGCTCTATAATACAGAATAACACAGAAAATATACTCAGCTCTATAACTTGAAGATAGTTCTGTAAGGCTGTCTCTCAAACTAAGGTTCCAGTTTGAATACAGGTTGTTAATTAAAAGGAGACACAGCACTAGCTAAATTATATCAGCTGAAAGACAAGGCAGGAAATGAGGGGGTGGGGAGCAGTTTCAACACAGATGTAAGGAATGTGCAAATTATAAAAAATATATATACTGTTTTCTATAGATTTGCAGAGCAGTAAGACACAGATATCAAGCAGACAATTTAGCTCTATAATACAGAATAACACAGAAAATATACTCAGCTCTATAACTTGAAGATAGTTCTGTAAGGCTGTCTCTCAAACTAAGGTTCCAGTTTGAATACAGGTTGTTAATTAAAAGGAGACACAGCACTAGCTAAATTATATCAGCTGAAAGACAAGGCAGGAAATGAGGGGGTGGGGAGCAGTTTCAACACAGATGTAAGGAATGTGCAAATTATAAAAAATATATATACTGTTTTCTATAGATTTGCAGAGCAGTAAGACACAGATATCAAGCAGACAATTTAGCTCTATAATACAGAATAACACAGAAAATATACTCAGCTCTATAACTTGAAGATAGTTCTGTAAGGCTGTCTCTCAAACTAAGGTTCCAGTTTGAATACAGGTTGTTAATTAAAAGGAGACACAGCACTAGCTAAATTATATCAGCTGAAAGACAAGGCAGGAAATGAGGGGGTGGGGAGCAGTTTCAACACAGATGTAAGGAATGTGCAAATTATAAAAAATATATATACTGTTTTCTATAGATTTGCAGAGCAGTAAGACACAGATATCAAGCAGACAATTTAGCTCTATAATACAGAATAACACAGAAAATATACTCAGCTCTATAACTTGAAGATAGTTCTGTAAGGCTGTCTCTCAAACTAAGGTTCCAGTTTGAATACAGGTTGTTAATTAAAAGGAGACACAGCACTAGCTAAATTATATCAGCTGAAAGACAAGGCAGGAAATGAGGGGGTGGGGAGCAGTTTCAACACAGATGTAAGGAATGTGCAAATTATAAAAAATATATATACTGTTTTCTATAGATTTGCAGAGCAGTAAGACACAGATATCAAGCAGACAATTTAGCTCTATAATACAGAATAACACAGAAAATATACTCAGCTCTATAACTTGAAGATAGTTCTGTAAGGCTGTCTCTCAAACTAAGGTTCCAGTTTGAATACAGGTTGTTAATTAAAAGGAGACACAGCACTAGCTAAATTATATCAGCTGAAAGACAAGGCAGGAAATGAGGGGGTGGGGAGCAGTTTCAACACAGATGTAAGGAATGTGCAAATTATAAAAAATATATATACTGTTTTCTATAGATTTGCAGAGCAGTAAGACACAGATATCAAGCAGACAATTTAGCTCTATAATACAGAATAACACAGAAAATATACTCAGCTCTATAACTTGAAGATAGTTCTGTAAGGCTGTCTCTCAAACTAAGGTTCCAGTTTGAATACAGGTTGTTAATTAAAAGGAGACACAGCACTAGCTAAATTATATCAGCTGAAAGACAAGGCAGGAAATGAGGGGGTGGGAGCAGTTTCAACACAGATGTAAGGAATGTGCAAATTATAAAAAATATATATACTGTTTTCTATAGATTTGCAGAGCAGTAAGACACAGATATCAAGCAGACAATTTAGCTCTATAATACAGAATAACACAGAAAATATACTCAGCTCTATAACTTGAAGATAGTTCTGTAAGGCTGTCTCTCAAACTAAGGTTCCAGTTTGAATACAGGTTGTTAATTAAAAGGAGACACAGCACTAGCTAAATTATATCAGCTGAAAGACAAGGCAGGAAATGAGGGGGTGGCGGAGCAGTTTCAACACAGATGTAAGGAATGTGCAAATTATAAAAAATATATATACTGTTTTCTATAGATTTGCAGAGCAGTAAGACACAGATATCAAGCAGACAATTTAGCTCTATAATACAGAATAACACAGAAAATATACTCAGCTCTATAACTTGAAGATAGTTCTGTAAGGCTGTCTCTCAAACTAAGGTTCCAGTTTGAATACAGGTTGTTAATTAAAAGGAGACACAGCACTAGCTAAATTATATCAGCTGAAAGACAAGGCAGGAAATGAGGGGGTGGGGGGCAGTTTCAACACAGATGTAAGGAATGTGCAAATTATAAAAAATATATATACTGTTTTCTATAGATTTGCAGAGCAGTAAGACACAGATATCAAGCAGACAATTTAGCTCTATAATACAGAATAACACAGAAAATATACTCAGCTCTATAACTTGAAGATAGTTCTGTAAGGCTGTCTCTCAAACTAAGGTTCCAGTTTGAATACAGGTTGTTAATTAAAAGGAGACACAGCACTAGCTAAATTATATCAGCTGAAAGACAAGGCAGGAAATGAGGGGGTGGGGAGCAGTTTCAACACAGATGTAAGGAATGTGCAAATTATAAAAAATATATATACTGTTTTCTATAGATTTGCAGAGCAGTAAGACACAGATATCAAGCAGACAATTTAGCTCTATAATACAGAATAACACAGAAAATATACTCAGCTCTATAACTTGAAGATAGTTCTGTAAGGCTGTCTCTCAAACTAAGGTTCCAGTTTGAATACAGGTTGTTAATTAAAAGGAGACACAGCACTAGCTAAATTATATCAGCTGAAAGACAAGGCAGGAAATGAGGGGGTGGGGAGCAGTTTCAACACAGATGTAAGGAATGTGCAAATTATAAAAAATATATATACTGTTTTCTATAGATTTGCAGAGCAGTAAGACACAGATATCAAGCAGACAATTTAGCTCTATAATACAGAATAACACAGAAAATATACTCAGCTCTATAACTTGAAGATAGTTCTGTAAGGCTGTCTCTCAAACTAAGGTTCCAGTTTGAATACAGGTTGTTAATTAAAAGGAGACACAGCACTAGCTAAATTATATCAGCTGAAAGACAAGGCAGGAAATGAGGGGGTGGGGAGCAGTTTCAACACAGATGTAAGGAATGTGCAAATTATAAAAAATATATATACTGTTTTCTATAGATTTGCAGAGCAGTAAGACACAGATATCAAGCAGACAATTTAGCTCTATAATACAGAATAACACAGAAAATATACTCAGCTCTATAACTTGAAGATAGTTCTGTAAGGCTGTCTCTCAAACTAAGGTTCCAGTTTGAATACAGGTTGTTAATTAAAAGGAGACACAGCACTAGCTAAATTATATCAGCTGAAAGACAAGGCAGGAAATGAGGGGGTGGGGAGCAGTTTCAACACAGATGTAAGGAATGTGCAAATTATAAAAAATATATATACTGTTTTCTATAGATTTGCAGAGCAGTAAGACACAGATATCAAGCAGACAATTTAGCTCTATAATACAGAATAACACAGAAAATATACTCAGCTCTATAACTTGAAGATAGTTCTGTAAGGCTGTCTCTCAAACTAAGGTTCCAGTTTGAATACAGGTTGTTAATTAAAAGGAGACACAGCACTAGCTAAATTATATCAGCTGAAAGACAAGGCAGGAAATGAGGGGGTGGGGAGCAGTTTCAACACAGATGTAAGGAATGTGCAAATTATAAAAAAATATATATACTGTTTTCTATAGATTTGCAGAGCAGTAAGACACAGATATCAAGCAGACAATTTAGCTCTATAATACAGAATAACACAGAAAATATACTCAGCTCTATAACTTGAAGATAGTTCTGTAAGGCTGTCTCTCAAACTAAGGTTCCAGTTTGAATACAGGTTGTTAATTAAAAGGAGACACAGCACTAGCTAAATTATATCAGCTGAAAGACAAGGCAGGAAATGAGGGGGTGGGGAGCAGTTTCAACACAGATGTAAGGAATGTGCAAATTATAAAAAAATATATATACTGTTTTCTATAGATTTGCAGAGCAGTAAGACACAGATATCAAGCAGACAATTTAGCTCTATAATACAGAATAACACAGAAAATATACTCAGCTCTATAACTTGAAGATAGTTCTGTAAGGCTGTCTCTCAAACTAAGGTTCCAGTTTGAATACAGGTTGTTAATTAAAAGGAGACACAGCACTAGCTAAATTATATCAGCTGAAAGACAAGGCAGGAAATGAGGGGTGGGGGAGCAGTTTCAACACAGATGTAAGGAATGTGCAAATTATAAAAAATATATATACTGTTTTCTATAGATTTGCAGAGCAGTAAGACACAGATATCAAGCAGACAATTTAGCTCTATAATACAGAATAACACAGAAAATATACTCAGCTCTATAACTTGAAGATAGTTCTGTAAGGCTGTCTCTCAAACTAAGGTTCCAGTTTGAATACAGGTTGTTAATTAAAAGGAGACACAGCACTAGCTAAATTATATCAGCTGAAAGACAAGGCAGGAAATGAGGGGGTGGGGAGCAGTTTCAACACAGATGTAAGGAATGTGCAAATTATAAAAAATATATATACTGTTTTCTATAGATTTGCAGAGCAGTAAGACACAGATATCAAGCAGACAATTTAGCTCTATAATACAGAATAACACAGAAAATATACTCAGCTCTATAACTTGAAGATAGTTCTGTAAGGCTGTCTCTCAAACTAAGGTTCCAGTTTGAATACAGGTTGTTAATTAAAAGGAGACACAGCACTAGCTAAATTATATCAGCTGAAAGACAAGGCAGGAAATGAGGGGGTGGGGAGCAGTTTCAACACAGATGTAAGGAATGTGCAAATTATAAAAAATATATATACTGTTTTCTATAGATTTGCAGAGCAGTAAGACACAGATATCAAGCAGACAATTTAGCTCTATAATACAGAATAACACAGAAAATATACTCAGCTCTATAACTTGAAGATAGTTCTGTAAGGCTGTCTCTCAAACTAAGGTTCCAGTTTGAATACAGGTTGTTAATTAAAAGGAGACACAGCACTAGCTAAATTATATCAGCTGAAAGACAAGGCAGGAAATGAGGGGTGGGGAGCAGTTTCAACACAGATGTAAGGAATGTGCAAATTATAAAAAATATATATACTGTTTTCTATAGATTTGCAGAGCAGTAAGACACAGATATCAAGCAGACAATTTAGCTCTATAATACAGAATAACACAGAAAATATACTCAGCTCTATAACTTGAAGATAGTTCTGTAAGGCTGTCTCTCAAACTAAGGTTCCAGTTTGAATACAGGTTGTTAATTAAAAGGAGACACAGCACTAGCTAAATTATATCAGCTGAAAGACAAGGCAGGAAATGAGGGGGTGGGGAGCAGTTTCAACACAGATGTAAGGAATGTGCAAATTATAAAAAATATATATACTGTTTTCTATAGATTTGCAGAGCAGTAAGACACAGATATCAAGCAGACAATTTAGCTCTATAATACAGAATAACACAGAAAATATACTCAGCTCTATAACTTGAAGATAGTTCTGTAAGGCTGTCTCTCAAACTAAGGTTCCAGTTTGAATACAGGTTGTTAATTAAAAGGAGACACAGCACTAGCTAAATTATATCAGCTGAAAGACAAGGCAGGAAATGAGGGGGTGGGGAGCAGTTTCAACACAGATGTAAGGAATGTGCAAATTATAAAAAATATATATACTGTTTTCTATAGATTTGCAGAGCAGTAAGACACAGATATCAAGCAGACAATTTAGCTCTATAATACAGAATAACACAGAAAATATACTCAGCTCTATAACTTGAAGATAGTTCTGTAAGGCTGTCTCTCAAACTAAGGTTCCAGTTTGAATACAGGTTGTTAATTAAAAGGAGACACAGCACTAGCTAAATTATATCAGCTGAAAGACAAGGCAGGAAATGAGGGGGTGGGGAGCAGTTTCAACACAGATGTAAGGAATGTGCAAATTATAAAAAATATATATACTGTTTTCTATAGATTTGCAGAGCAGTAAGACACAGATATCAAGCAGACAATTTAGCTCTATAATACAGAATAACACAGAAAATATACTCAGCTCTATAACTTGAAGATAGTTCTGTAAGGCTGTCTCTCAAACTAAGGTTCCAGTTTGAATACAGGTTGTTAATTAAAAGGAGACACAGCACTAGCTAAATTATATCAGCTGAAAGACAAGGCAGGAAATGAGGGGGTGGGGAGCAGTTTCAACACAGATGTAAGGAATGTGCAAATTATAAAAAATATATATACTGTTTTCTATAGATTTGCAGAGCAGTAAGACACAGATATCAAGCAGACAATTTAGCTCTATAATACAGAATAACACAGAAAATATACTCAGCTCTATAACTTGAAGATAGTTCTGTAAGGCTGTCTCTCAAACTAAGGTTCCAGTTTGAATACAGGTTGTTAATTAAAAGGAGACACAGCACTAGCTAAATTATATCAGCTGAAAGACAAGGCAGGAAATGAGGGGGTGGGGAGCAGTTTCAACACAGATGTAAGGAATGTGCAAATTATAAAAAATATATATACTGTTTTCTATAGATTTGCAGAGCAGTAAGACACAGATATCAAGCAGACAATTTAGCTCTATAATACAGAATAACACAGAAAATATACTCAGCTCTATAACTTGAAGATAGTTCTGTAAGGCTGTCTCTCAAACTAAGGTTCCAGTTTGAATACAGGTTGTTAATTAAAAGGAGACACAGCACTAGCTAAATTATATCAGCTGAAAGACAAGGCAGGAAATGAGGGGGTGGGGAGCAGTTTCAACACAGATGTAAGGAATGTGCAAATTATAAAAAATATATATACTGTTTTCTATAGATTTGCAGAGCAGTAAGACACAGATATCAAGCAGACAATTTAGCTCTATAATACAGAATAACACAGAAAATATACTCAGCTCTATAACTTGAAGATAGTTCTGTAAGGCTGTCTCTCAAACTAAGGTTCCAGTTTGAATACAGGTTGTTAATTAAAAGGAGACACAGCACTAGCTAAATTATATCAGCTGAAAGACAAGGCAGGAAATGAGGGGGTGGGGGAGCAGTTTCAACACGGATGTAAGGAATGTGCAAATTATAAAAAATATATATACTGTTTTCTATAGATTTGCAGAGCAGTAAGACACAGATATCAAGCAGACAATTTAGCTCTATAATACAGAATAACACAGAAAATATACTCAGCTCTATAACTTGAAGATAGTTCTGTAAGGCTGTCTCTCAAACTAAGGTTCCAGTTTGAATACAGGTTGTTAATTAAAAGGAGACACAGCACTAGCTAAATTATATCAGCTGAAAGACAAGGCAGGAAATGAGGGGGTGGGGGGCAGTTTCAACACAGATGTAAGGAATGTGCAAATTATAAAAAATATATATACTGTTTTCTATAGATTTGCAGAGCAGTAAGACACAGATATCAAGCAGACAATTTAGCTCTATAATACAGAATAACACAGAAAATATACTCAGCTCTATAACTTGAAGATAGTTCTGTAAGGCTGTCTCTCAAACTAAGGTTCCAGTTTGAATACAGGTTGTTAATTAAAAGGAGACACAGCACTAGCTAAATTATATCAGCTGAAAGACAAGGCAGGAAATGAGGGGGGTGGGGGGCAGTTTCAACACAGATGTAAGGAATGTGCAAATTATAAAAAATATATATACTGTTTTCTATAGATTTGCAGAGCAGTAAGACACAGATATCAAGCAGACAATTTAGCTCTATAATACAGAATAACACAGAAAATATACTCAGCTCTATAACTTGAAGATAGTTCTGTAAGGCTGTCTCTCAAACTAAGGTTCCAGTTTGAATACAGGTTGTTAATTAAAAGGAGACACAGCACTAGCTAAATTATATCAGCTGAAAGACAAGGCAGGAAATGAGGGGTGGGGAGCAGTTTCAACACAGATGTAAGGAATGTGCAAATTATAAAAAATATATATACTGTTTTCTATAGATTTGCAGAGCAGTAAGACACAGATATCAAGCAGACAATTTAGCTCTATAATACAGAATAACACAGAAAATATACTCAGCTCTATAACTTGAAGATAGTTCTGTAAGGCTGTCTCTCAAACTAAGGTTCCAGTTTGAATACAGGTTGTTAATTAAAAGGAGACACAGCACTAGCTAAATTATATCAGCTGAAAGACAAGGCAGGAAATGAGGGGGTGGGGAGCAGTTTCAACACAGATGTAAGGAATGTGCAAATTATAAAAAATATATATACTGTTTTCTATAGATTTGCAGAGCAGTAAGACACAGATATCAAGCAGACAATTTAGCTCTATAATACAGAATAACACAGAAAATATACTCAGCTCTATAACTTGAAGATAGTTCTGTAAGGCTGTCTCTCAAACTAAGGTTCCAGTTTGAATACAGGTTGTTAATTAAAAGGAGACACAGCACTAGCTAAATTATATCAGCTGAAAGACAAGGCAGGAAATGAGGGGGTGGGGAGCAGTTTCAACACAGATGTAAGGAATGTGCAAATTATAAAAAATATATATACTGTTTTCTATAGATTTGCAGAGCAGTAAGACACAGATATCAAGCAGACAATTTAGCTCTATAATACAGAATAACACAGAAAATATACTCAGCTCTATAACTTGAAGATAGTTCTGTAAGGCTGTCTCTCAAACTAAGGTTCCAGTTTGAATACAGGTTGTTAATTAAAAGGAGACACAGCACTAGCTAAATTATATCAGCTGAAAGACAAGGCAGGAAATGAGGGGTGGGGGAGCAGTTTCAACACAGATGTAAGGAATGTGCAAATTATAAAAAATATATATACTGTTTTCTATAGATTTGCAGAGCAGTAAGACACAGATATCAAGCAGACAATTTAGCTCTATAATACAGAATAACACAGAAAATATACTCAGCTCTATAACTTGAAGATAGTTCTGTAAGGCTGTCTCTCAAACTAAGGTTCCAGTTTGAATACAGGTTGTTAATTAAAAGGAGACACAGCACTAGCTAAATTATATCAGCTGAAAGACAAGGCAGGAAATGAGGGGGTGGGAGCAGTTTCAACACAGATGTAAGGAATGTGCAAATTATAAAAAATATATATACTGTTTTCTATAGATTTGCAGAGCAGTAAGACACAGATATCAAGCAGACAATTTAGCTCTATAATACAGAATAACACAGAAAATATACTCAGCTCTATAACTTGAAGATAGTTCTGTAAGGCTGTCTCTCAAACTAAGGTTCCAGTTTGAATACAGGTTGTTAATTAAAAGGAGACACAGCACTAGCTAAATTATATCAGCTGAAAGACAAGGCAGGAAATGAGGGGGGTGGGGAGCAGTTTCAACACAGATGTAAGGAATGTGCAAATTATAAAAAATATATATACTGTTTTCTATAGATTTGCAGAGCAGTAAGACACAGATATCAAGCAGACAATTTAGCTCTATAATACAGAATAACACAGAAAATATACTCAGCTCTATAACTTGAAGATAGTTCTGTAAGGCTGTCTCTCAAACTAAGGTTCCAGTTTGAATACAGGTTGTTAATTAAAAGGAGACACAGCACTAGCTAAATTATATCAGCTGAAAGACAAGGCAGGAAATGAGGGGGTGGGAGCAGTTTCAACACAGATGTAAGGAATGTGCAAATTATAAAAAATATATATACTGTTTTCTATAGATTTGCAGAGCAGTAAGACACAGATATCAAGCAGACAATTTAGCTCTATAATACAGAATAACACAGAAAATATACTCAGCTCTATAACTTGAAGATAGTTCTGTAAGGCTGTCTCTCAAACTAAGGTTCCAGTTTGAATACAGGTTGTTAATTAAAAGGAGACACAGCACTAGCTAAATTATATCAGCTGAAAGACAAGGCAGGAAATGAGGGGGGGGGGAGCAGTTTCAACACAGATGTAAGGAATGTGCAAATTATAAAAAATATATATACTGTTTTCTATAGATTTGCAGAGCAGTAAGACACAGATATCAAGCAGACAATTTAGCTCTATAATACAGAATAACACAGAAAATATACTCAGCTCTATAACTTGAAGATAGTTCTGTAAGGCTGTCTCTCAAACTAAGGTTCCAGTTTGAATACAGGTTGTTAATTAAAAGGAGACACAGCACTAGCTAAATTATATCAGCTGAAAGACAAGGCAGGAAATGAGGGGGTGGGGAGCAGTTTCAACACAGATGTAAGGAATGTGCAAATTATAAAAAATATATATACTGTTTTCTATAGATTTGCAGAGCAGTAAGACACAGATATCAAGCAGACAATTTAGCTCTATAATACAGAATAACACAGAAAATATACTCAGCTCTATAACTTGAAGATAGTTCTGTAAGGCTGTCTCTCAAACTAAGGTTCCAGTTTGAATACAGGTTGTTAATTAAAAGGAGACACAGCACTAGCTAAATTATATCAGCTGAAAGACAAGGCAGGAAATGAGGGGGGTGGGGAGCAGTTTCAACACAGATGTAAGGAATGTGCAAATTATAAAAAATATATATACTGTTTTCTATAGATTTGCAGAGCAGTAAGACACAGATATCAAGCAGACAATTTAGCTCTATAATACAGAATAACACAGAAAATATACTCAGCTCTATAACTTGAAGATAGTTCTGTAAGGCTGTCTCTCAAACTAAGGTTCCAGTTTGAATACAGGTTGTTAATTAAAAGGAGACACAGCACTAGCTAAATTATATCAGCTGAAAGACAAGGCAGGAAATGAGGGGGTGGGGAGCAGTTTCAACACAGATGTAAGGAATGTGCAAATTATAAAAAATATATATACTGTTTTCTATAGATTTGCAGAGCAGTAAGACACAGATATCAAGCAGACAATTTAGCTCTATAATACAGAATAACACAGAAAATATACTCAGCTCTATAACTTGAAGATAGTTCTGTAAGGCTGTCTCTCAAACTAAGGTTCCAGTTTGAATACAGGTTGTTAATTAAAAGGAGACACAGCACTAGCTAAATTATATCAGCTGAAAGACAAGGCAGGAAATGAGGGGGTGGGGAGCAGTTTCAACACAGATGTAAGGAATGTGCAAATTATAAAAAATATATATACTGTTTTCTATAGATTTGCAGAGCAGTAAGACACAGATATCAAGCAGACAATTTAGCTCTATAATACAGAATAACACAGAAAATATACTCAGCTCTATAACTTGAAGATAGTTCTGTAAGGCTGTCTCTCAAACTAAGGTTCCAGTTTGAATACAGGTTGTTAATTAAAAGGAGACACAGCACTAGCTAAATTATATCAGCTGAAAGACAAGGCAGGAAATGAGGGGGTGGGGAGCAGTTTCAACACAGATGTAAGGAATGTGCAAATTATAAAAAATATATATACTGTTTTCTATAGATTTGCAGAGCAGTAAGACACAGATATCAAGCAGACAATTTAGCTCTATAATACAGAATAACACAGAAAATATACTCAGCTCTATAACTTGAAGATAGTTCTGTAAGGCTGTCTCTCAAACTAAGGTTCCAGTTTGAATACAGGTTGTTAATTAAAAGGAGACACAGCACTAGCTAAATTATATCAGCTGAAAGACAAGGCAGGAAATGAGGGGGTGGGGAGCAGTTTCAACACAGATGTAAGGAATGTGCAAATTATAAAAAATATATATACTGTTTTCTATAGATTTGCAGAGCAGTAAGACACAGATATCAAGCAGACAATTTAGCTCTATAATACAGAATAACACAGAAAATATACTCAGCTCTATAACTTGAAGATAGTTCTGTAAGGCTGTCTCTCAAACTAAGGTTCCAGTTTGAATACAGGTTGTTAATTAAAAGGAGACACAGCACTAGCTAAATTATATCAGCTGAAAGACAAGGCAGGAAATGAGGGGGTGGGGAGCAGTTTCAACACAGATGTAAGGAATGTGCAAATTATAAAAAATATATATACTGTTTTCTATAGATTTGCAGAGCAGTAAGACACAGATATCAAGCAGACAATTTAGCTCTATAATACAGAATAACACAGAAAATATACTCAGCTCTATAACTTGAAGATAGTTCTGTAAGGCTGTCTCTCAAACTAAGGTTCCAGTTTGAATACAGGTTGTTAATTAAAAGGAGACACAGCACTAGCTAAATTATATCAGCTGAAAGACAAGGCAGGAAATGAGGGGGTGGGGAGCAGGTTCAACACAGATGTAAGGAATGTGCAAATTATAAAAAATATATATACTGTTTTCTATAGATTTGCAGAGCAGTAAGACACAGATATCAAGCAGACAATTTAGCTCTATAATACAGAATAACACAGAAAATATACTCAGCTCTATAACTTGAAGATAGTTCTGTAAGGCTGTCTCTCAAACTAAGGTTCCAGTTTGAATACAGGTTGTTAATTAAAAGGAGACACAGCACTAGCTAAATTATATCAGCTGAAAGACAAGGCAGGAAATGAGGGGGGTGGGGGGCAGTTTCAACACAGATGTAAGGAATGTGCAAATTATAAAAAATATATATACTGTTTTCTATAGATTTGCAGAGCAGTAAGACACAGATATCAAGCAGACAATTTAGCTCTATAATACAGAATAACACAGAAAATATACTCAGCTCTATAACTTGAAGATAGTTCTGTAAGGCTGTCTCTCAAACTAAGGTTCCAGTTTGAATACAGGTTGTTAATTAAAAGGAGACACAGCACTAGCTAAATTATATCAGCTGAAAGACAAGGCAGGAAATGAGGGGGGTGGGGAGCAGTTTCAACACAGATGTAAGGAATGTGCAAATTATAAAAAATATATATACTGTTTTCTATAGATTTGCAGAGCAGTAAGACACAGATATCAAGCAGACAATTTAGCTCTATAATACAGAATAACACAGAAAATATACTCAGCTCTATAACTTGAAGATAGTTCTGTAAGGCTGTCTCTCAAACTAAGGTTCCAGTTTGAATACAGGTTGTTAATTAAAAGGAGACACAGCACTAGCTAAATTATATCAGCTGAAAGACAAGGCAGGAAATGAGGGGGTGGGGAGCAGTTTCAACACAGATGTAAGGAATGTGCAAATTATAAAAAAATATATATACTGTTTTCTATAGATTTGCAGAGCAGTAAGACACAGATATCAAGCAGACAATTTAGCTCTATAATACAGAATAACACAGAAAATATACTCAGCTCTATAACTTGAAGATAGTTCTGTAAGGCTGTCTCTCAAACTAAGGTTCCAGTTTGAATACAGGTTGTTAATTAAAAGGAGACACAGCACTAGCTAAATTATATCAGCTGAAAGACAAGGCAGGAAATGAGGGGGTGGGGAGCAGTTTCAACACAGATGTAAGGAATGTGCAAATTATAAAAAATATATATACTGTTTTCTATAGATTTGCAGAGCAGTAAGACACAGATATCAAGCAGACAATTTAGCTCTATAATACAGAATAACACAGAAAATATACTCAGCTCTATAACTTGAAGATAGTTCTGTAAGGCTGTCTCTCAAACTAAGGTTCCAGTTTGAATACAGGTTGTTAATTAAAAGGAGACACAGCACTAGCTAAATTATATCAGCTGAAAGACAAGGCAGGAAATGAGGGGGTGGGGAGCAGTTTCAACACAGATGTAAGGAATGTGCAAATTATAAAAAATATATATACTGTTTTCTATAGATTTGCAGAGCAGTAAGACACAGATATCAAGCAGACAATTTAGCTCTATAATACAGAATAACACAGAAAATATACTCAGCTCTATAACTTGAAGATAGTTCTGTAAGGCTGTCTCTCAAACTAAGGTTCCAGTTTGAATACAGGTTGTTAATTAAAAGGAGACACAGCACTAGCTAAATTATATCAGCTGAAAGACAAGGCAGGAAATGAGTGGGTGGGGGAGCAGTTTCAACACAGATGTAAGGAATGTGCAAATTATAAAAAATATATATACTGTTTTCTATAGATTTGCAGAGCAGTAAGACACAGATATCAAGCAGACAATTTAGCTCTATAATACAGAATAACACAGAAAATATACTCAGCTCTATAACTTGAAGATAGTTCTGTAAGGCTGTCTCTCAAACTAAGGTTCCAGTTTGAATACAGGTTGTTAATTAAAAGGAGACACAGCACTAGCTAAATTATATCAGCTGAAAGACAAGGCAGGAAATGAGCGGGGTGGGGGAGCAGTTTCAACACAGATGTAAGGAATGGGCAAATTATAAAAAATATATATACTGTTTTCTATAGATTTGCAGAGCAGTAAGACACAGATATCAAGCAGACAATTTAGCTCTATAATACAGAATAACACAGAAAATATACTCAGCTCTATAACTTGAAGATAGTTCTGTAAGGCTGTCTCTCAAACTAAGGTTCCAGTTTGAATACAGGTTGTTAATTAAAAGGAGACACAGCACTAGCTAAATTATATCAGCTGAAAGACAAGGCAGGAAATGAGGGGGTGGGAGCAGTTTCAACACAGATGTAAGGAATGTGCAAATTATAAAAAATATATATACTGTTTTCTATAGATTTGCAGAGCAGTAAGACACAGATATCAAGCAGACAATTTAGCTCTATAATACAGAATAACACAGAAAATATACTCAGCTCTATAACTTGAAGATAGTTCTGTAAGGCTGTCTCTCAAACTAAGGTTCCAGTTTGAATACAGGTTGTTAATTAAAAGGAGACACAGCACTAGCTAAATTATATCAGCTGAAAGACAAGGCAGGAAATGAGGGGGGTGGGGAGCAGTTTCAACACAGATGTAAGGAATGTGCAAATTATAAAAAATATATATACTGTTTTCTATAGATTTGCAGAGCAGTAAGACACAGATATCAAGCAGACAATTTAGCTCTATAATACAGAATAACACAGAAAATATACTCAGCTCTATAACTTGAAGATAGTTCTGTAAGGCTGTCTCTCAAACTAAGGTTCCAGTTTGAATACAGGTTGTTAATTAAAAGGAGACACAGCACTAGCTAAATTATATCAGCTGAAAGACAAGGCAGGAAATGAGGGGTGGGGGAGCAGTTTCAACACAGATGTAAGGAATGTGCAAATTATAAAAAATATATATACTGTTTTCTATAGATTTGCAGAGCAGTAAGACACAGATATCAAGCAGACAATTTAGCTCTATAATACAGAATAACACAGAAAATATACTCAGCTCTATAACTTGAAGATAGTTCTGTAAGGCTGTCTCTCAAACTAAGGTTCCAGTTTGAATACAGGTTGTTAATTAAAAGGAGACACAGCACTAGCTAAATTATATCAGCTGAAAGACAAGGCAGGAAATGAGTGGGTGGGGGAGCAGTTTCAACACAGATGTAAGGAATGTGCAAATTATAAAAAATATATATACTGTTTTCTATAGATTTGCAGAGCAGTAAGACACAGATATCAAGCAGACAATTTAGCTCTATAATACAGAATAACACAGAAAATATACTCAGCTCTATAACTTGAAGATAGTTCTGTAAGGCTGTCTCTCAAACTAAGGTTCCAGTTTGAATACAGGTTGTTAATTAAAAGGAGACACAGCACTAGCTAAATTATATCAGCTGAAAGACAAGGCAGGAAATGAGGGGGTGGGGGCAGTTTCAACACAGATGTAAGGAATGTGCAAATTATAAAAAATATATATACTGTTTTCTATAGATTTGCAGAGCAGTAAGACACAGATATCAAGCAGACAATTTAGCTCTATAATACAGAATAACACAGAAAATATACTCAGCTCTATAACTTGAAGATAGTTCTGTAAGGCTGTCTCTCAAACTAAGGTTCCAGTTTGAATACAGGTTGTTAATTAAAAGGAGACACAGCACTAGCTAAATTATATCAGCTGAAAGACAAGGCAGGAAATGAGGGGGTGGGGGAGCAGTTTCAACACAGATGTAAGGAATGTGCAAATTATAAAAAATATATATACTGTTTTCTATAGATTTGCAGAGCAGTAAGACACAGATATCAAGCAGACAATTTAGCTCTATAATACAGAATAACACAGAAAATATACTCAGCTCTATAACTTGAAGATAGTTCTGTAAGGCTGTCTCTCAAACTAAGGTTCCAGTTTGAATACAGGTTGTTAATTAAAAGGAGACACAGCACTAGCTAAATTATATCAGCTGAAAGACAAGGCAGGAAATGAGGGGGTTTGGGGAGCAGTTTCAACACAGATGTAAGGAATGTGCAAATTATAAAAAATATATATACTGTTTTCTATAGATTTGCAGAGCAGTAAGACACAGATATCAAGCAGACAATTTAGCTCTATAATACAGAATAACACAGAAAATATACTCAGCTCTATAACTTGAAGATAGTTCTGTAAGGCTGTCTCTCAAACTAAGGTTCCAGTTTGAATACAGGTTGTTAATTAAAAGGAGACACAGCACTAGCTAAATTATATCAGCTGAAAGACAAGGCAGGAAATGAGGGGGTGGGGAGCAGTTTCAACACAGATGTAAGGAATGTGCAAATTATAAAAAATATATATACTGTTTTCTATAGATTTGCAGAGCAGTAAGACACAGATATCAAGCAGACAATTTAGCTCTATAATACAGAATAACACAGAAAATATACTCAGCTCTATAACTTGAAGATAGTTCTGTAAGGCTGTCTCTCAAACTAAGGTTCCAGTTTGAATACAGGTTGTTAATTAAAAGGAGACACAGCACTAGCTAAATTATATCAGCTGAAAGACAAGGCAGGAAATGAGGGGGTGGGGAGCAGTTTCAACACAGATGTAAGGAATGTGCAAATTATAAAAAATATATATACTGTTTTCTATAGATTTGCAGAGCAGTAAGACACAGATATCAAGCAGACAATTTAGCTCTATAATACAGAATAACACAGAAAATATACTCAGCTCTATAACTTGAAGATAGTTCTGTAAGGCTGTCTCTCAAACTAAGGTTCCAGTTTGAATACAGGTTGTTAATTAAAAGGAGACACAGCACTAGCTAAATTATATCAGCTGAAAGACAAGGCAGGAAATGAGGGGGTGGGGAGCAGTTTCAACACAGATGTAAGGAATGTGCAAATTATAAAAAATATATATACTGTTTTCTATAGATTTGCAGAGCAGTAAGACACAGATATCAAGCAGACAATTTAGCTCTATAATACAGAATAACACAGAAAATATACTCAGCTCTATAACTTGAAGATAGTTCTGTAAGGCTGTCTCTCAAACTAAGGTTCCAGTTTGAATACAGGTTGTTAATTAAAAGGAGACACAGCACTAGCTAAATTATATCAGCTGAAAGACAAGGCAGGAAATGAGGGGGTGGGGAGCAGTTTCAACACAGATGTAAGGAATGTGCAAATTATAAAAAATATATATACTGTTTTCTATAGATTTGCAGAGCAGTAAGACACAGATATCAAGCAGACAATTTAGCTCTATAATACAGAATAACACAGAAAATATACTCAGCTCTATAACTTGAAGATAGTTCTGTAAGGCTGTCTCTCAAACTAAGGTTCCAGTTTGAATACAGGTTGTTAATTAAAAGGAGACACAGCACTAGCTAAATTATATCAGCTGAAAGACAAGGCAGGAAATGAGGGGGTGGGGAGCAGTTTCAACACAGATGTAAGGAATGTGCAAATTATAAAAAATATATATACTGTTTTCTATAGATTTGCAGAGCAGTAAGACACAGATATCAAGCAGACAATTTAGCTCTATAATACAGAATAACACAGAAAATATACTCAGCTCTATAACTTGAAGATAGTTCTGTAAGGCTGTCTCTCAAACTAAGGTTCCAGTTTGAATACAGGTTGTTAATTAAAAGGAGACACAGCACTAGCTAAATTATATCAGCTGAAAGACAAGGCAGGAAATGAGGGGGTGGGGAGCAGTTTCAACACAGATGTAAGGAATGTGCAAATTATAAAAAATATATATACTGTTTTCTATAGATTTGCAGAGCAGTAAGACACAGATATCAAGCAGACAATTTAGCTCTATAATACAGAATAACACAGAAAATATACTCAGCTCTATAACTTGAAGATAGTTCTGTAAGGCTGTCTCTCAAACTAAGGTTCCAGTTTGAATACAGGTTGTTAATTAAAAGGAGACACAGCACTAGCTAAATTATATCAGCTGAAAGACAAGGCAGGAAATGAGGGGGGTGGGGAGCAGTTTCAACACAGATGTAAGGAATGTGCAAATTATAAAAAATATATATACTGTTTTCTATAGATTTGCAGAGCAGTAAGACACAGATATCAAGCAGACAATTTAGCTCTATAATACAGAATAACACAGAAAATATACTCAGCTCTATAACTTGAAGATAGTTCTGTAAGGCTGTCTCTCAAACTAAGGTTCCAGTTTGAATACAGGTTGTTAATTAAAAGGAGACACAGCACTAGCTAAATTATATCAGCTGAAAGACAAGGCAGGAAATGAGGGGGTGGGGAGCAGTTTCAACACAGATGTAAGGAATGTGCAAATTATAAAAAATATATATACTGTTTTCTATAGATTTGCAGAGCAGTAAGACACAGATATCAAGCAGACAATTTAGCTCTATAATACAGAATAACACAGAAAATATACTCAGCTCTATAACTTGAAGATAGTTCTGTAAGGCTGTCTCTCAAACTAAGGTTCCAGTTTGAATACAGGTTGTTAATTAAAAGGAGACACAGCACTAGCTAAATTATATCAGCTGAAAGACAAGGCAGGAAATGAGGGGGTGGGGAGCAGTTTCAACACAGATGTAAGGAATGTGCAAATTATAAAAAATATATATACTGTTTTCTATAGATTTGCAGAGCAGTAAGACACAGATATCAAGCAGACAATTTAGCTCTATAATACAGAATAACACAGAAAATATACTCAGCTCTATAACTTGAAGATAGTTCTGTAAGGCTGTCTCTCAAACTAAGGTTCCAGTTTGAATACAGGTTGTTAATTAAAAGGAGACACAGCACTAGCTAAATTATATCAGCTGAAAGACAAGGCAGGAAATGAGGGGGTGGGGAGCAGTTTCAACACAGATGTAAGGAATGTGCAAATTATAAAAAATATATATACTGTTTTCTATAGATTTGCAGAGCAGTAAGACACAGATATCAAGCAGACAATTTAGCTCTATAATACAGAATAACACAGAAAATATACTCAGCTCTATAACTTGAAGATAGTTCTGTAAGGCTGTCTCTCAAACTAAGGTTCCAGTTTGAATACAGGTTGTTAATTAAAAGGAGACACAGCACTAGCTAAATTATATCAGCTGAAAGACAAGGCAGGAAATGAGGGGGTGGGGGCAGTTTCAACACAGATGTAAGGAATGTGCAAATTATAAAAAATATATATACTGTTTTCTATAGATTTGCAGAGCAGTAAGACACAGATATCAAGCAGACAATTTAGCTCTATAATACAGAATAACACAGAAAATATACTCAGCTCTATAACTTGAAGATAGTTCTGTAAGGCTGTCTCTCAAACTAAGGTTCCAGTTTGAATACAGGTTGTTAATTAAAAGGAGACACAGCACTAGCTAAATTATATCAGCTGAAAGACAAGGCAGGAAATGAGGGGGTGGGGGGCAGTTTCAACACAGATGTAAGGAATGTGCAAATTATAAAAAATATATATACTGTTTTCTATAGATTTGCAGAGCAGTAAGACACAGATATCAAGCAGACAATTTAGCTCTATAATACAGAATAACACAGAAAATATACTCAGCTCTATAACTTGAAGATAGTTCTGTAAGGCTGTCTCTCAAACTAAGGTTCCAGTTTGAATACAGGTTGTTAATTAAAAGGAGACACAGCACTAGCTAAATTATATCAGCTGAAAGACAAGGCAGGAAATGAGGGGGTGGGGGCAGTTTCAACACAGATGTAAGGAATGTGCAAATTATAAAAAATATATATACTGTTTTCTATAGATTTGCAGAGCAGTAAGACACAGATATCAAGCAGACAATTTAGCTCTATAATACAGAATAACACAGAAAATATACTCAGCTCTATAACTTGAAGATAGTTCTGTAAGGCTGTCTCTCAAACTAAGGTTCCAGTTTGAATACAGGTTGTTAATTAAAAGGAGACACAGCACTAGCTAAATTATATCAGCTGAAAGACAAGGCAGGAAATGAGGGGGTGGGAGCAGTTTCAACACAGATGTAGGGAATGTGCAAATTATAAAAAATATATATACTGTTTTCTATAGATTTGCAGAGCAGTAAGACACAGATATCAAGCAGACAATTTAGCTCTATAATACAGAATAACACAGAAAATATACTCAGCTCTATAACTTGAAGATAGTTCTGTAAGGCTGTCTCTCAAACTAAGGTTCCAGTTTGAATACAGGTTGTTAATTAAAAGGAGACACAGCACTAGCTAAATTATATCAGCTGAAAGACAAGGCAGGAAATGAGGGGGTGGGGAGCAGTTTCAACACAGATGTAAGGAATGTGCAAATTATAAAAAATATATATACTGTTTTCTATAGATTTGCAGAGCAGTAAGACACAGATATCAAGCAGACAATTTAGCTCTATAATACAGAATAACACAGAAAATATACTCAGCTCTATAACTTGAAGATAGTTCTGTAAGGCTGTCTCTCAAACTAAGGTTCCAGTTTGAATACAGGTTGTTAATTAAAAGGAGACACAGCACTAGCTAAATTATATCAGCTGAAAGACAAGGCAGGAAATGAGGGGGTGGGGAGCAGTTTCAACACAGATGTAAGGAATGTGCAAATTATAAAAAATATATATACTGTTTTCTATAGATTTGCAGAGCAGTAAGACACAGATATCAAGCAGACAATTTAGCTCTATAATACAGAATAACACAGAAAATATACTCAGCTCTATAACTTGAAGATAGTTCTGTAAGGCTGTCTCTCAAACTAAGGTTCCAGTTTGAATACAGGTTGTTAATTAAAAGGAGACACAGCACTAGCTAAATTATATCAGCTGAAAGACAAGGCAGGAAATGAGGGGGTGGGGAGCAGTTTCAACACAGATGTAAGGAATGTGCAAATTATAAAAAATATATATACTGTTTTCTATAGATTTGCAGAGCAGTAAGACACAGATATCAAGCAGACAATTTAGCTCTATAATACAGAATAACACAGAAAATATACTCAGCTCTATAACTTGAAGATAGTTCTGTAAGGCTGTCTCTCAAACTAAGGTTCCAGTTTGAATACAGGTTGTTAATTAAAAGGAGACACAGCACTAGCTAAATTATATCAGCTGAAAGACAAGGCAGGAAATGAGGGGGGTGGGGAGCAGTTTCAACACAGATGTAAGGAATGTGCAAATTATAAAAAATATATATACTGTTTTCTATAGATTTGCAGAGCAGTAAGACACAGATATCAAGCAGACAATTTAGCTCTATAATACAGAATAACACAGAAAATATACTCAGCTCTATAACTTGAAGATAGTTCTGTAAGGCTGTCTCTCAAACTAAGGTTCCAGTTTGAATACAGGTTGTTAATTAAAAGGAGACACAGCACTAGCTAAATTATATCAGCTGAAAGACAAGGCAGGAAATGAGGGGGTGGGGAGCAGTTTCAACACAGATGTAAGGAATGTGCAAATTATAAAAAATATATATACTGTTTTCTATAGATTTGCAGAGCAGTAAGACACAGATATCAAGCAGACAATTTAGCTCTATAATACAGAATAACACAGAAAATATACTCAGCTCTATAACTTGAAGATAGTTCTGTAAGGCTGTCTCTCAAACTAAGGTTCCAGTTTGAATACAGGTTGTTAATTAAAAGGAGACACAGCACTAGCTAAATTATATCAGCTGAAAGACAAGGCAGGAAATGAGGGGGTGGGGGAGCAGTTTCAACACAGATGTAAGGAATGTGCAAATTATAAAAAATATATATACTGTTTTCTATAGATTTGCAGAGCAGTAAGACACAGATATCAAGCAGACAATTTAGCTCTATAATACAGAATAACACAGAAAATATACTCAGCTCTATAACTTGAAGATAGTTCTGTAAGGCTGTCTCTCAAACTAAGGTTCCAGTTTGAATACAGGTTGTTAATTAAAAGGAGACACAGCACTAGCTAAATTATATCAGCTGAAAGACAAGGCAGGAAATGAGGGGGTGGGGAGCAGTTTCAACACAGATGTAAGGAATGTGCAAATTATAAAAAATATATATACTGTTTTCTATAGATTTGCAGAGCAGTAAGACACAGATATCAAGCAGACAATTTAGCTCTATAATACAGAATAACACAGAAAATATACTCAGCTCTATAACTTGAAGATAGTTCTGTAAGGCTGTCTCTCAAACTAAGGTTCCAGTTTGAATACAGGTTGTTAATTAAAAGGAGACACAGCACTAGCTAAATTATATCAGCTGAAAGACAAGGCAGGAAATGAGGGGGTGGGGGAGCAGTTTCAACACAGATGTAAGGAATGTGCAAATTATAAAAAATATATATACTGTTTTCTATAGATTTGCAGAGCAGTAAGACACAGATATCAAGCAGACAATTTAGCTCTATAATACAGAATAACACAGAAAATATACTCAGCTCTATAAACTTGAAGATAGTTCTGTAAGGCTGTCTCTCAAACTAAGGTTCCAGTTTGAATACAGGTTGTTAATTAAAAGGAGACACAGCACTAGCTAAATTATATCAGCTGAAAGACAAGGCAGGAAATGAGGGGGTGGGGGCAGTTTCAACACAGATGTAAGGAATGTGCAAATTATAAAAAATATATATACTGTTTTCTATAGATTTGCAGAGCAGTAAGACACAGATATCAAGCAGACAATTTAGCTCTATAATACAGAATAACACAGAAAATATACTCAGCTCTATAAACTTGAAGATAGTTCTGTAAGGCTGTCTCTCAAACTAAGGTTCCAGTTTGAATACAGGTTGTTAATTAAAAGGAGACACAGCACTAGCTAAATTATATCAGCTGAAAGACAAGGCAGGAAATGAGGGGGTGGGGGCAGTTTCAACACAGATGTAAGGAATGTGCAAATTATAAAAAATATATATACTGTTTTCTATAGATTTGCAGAGCAGTAAGACACAGATATCAAGCAGACAATTTAGCTCTATAATACAGAATAACACAGAAAATATACTCAGCTCTATAAACTTGAAGATAGTTCTGTAAGGCTGTCTCTCAAACTAAGGTTCCAGTTTGAATACAGGTTGTTAATTAAAAGGAGACACAGCACTAGCTAAATTATATCAGCTGAAAGACAAGGCAGGAAATGAGGGGGTGGGGGCAGTTTCAACACAGATGTAAGGAATGTGCAAATTATAAAAAAATATATATACTGTTTTCTATAGATTTGCAGAGCAGTAAGACACAGATATCAAGCAGACAATTTAGCTCTATAATACAGAATAACACAGAAAATATACTCAGCTCTATAAACTTGAAGATAGTTCTGTAAGGCTGTCTCTCAAACTAAGGTTCCAGTTTGAATACAGGTTGTTAATTAAAAGGAGACACAGCACTAGCTAAATTATATCAGCTGAAAGACAAGGCAGGAAATGAGGGGGGGGGGGGCAGTTTCAACACAGATGTAAGGAATGTGCAAATTATAAAAAATATATATACTGTTTTCTATAGATTTGCAGAGCAGTAAGACACAGATATCAAGCAGACAATTTAGCTCTATAATACAGAATAACACAGAAAATATACTCAGCTCTATAAACTTGAAGATAGTTCTGTAAGGCTGTCTCTCAAACTAAGGTTCCAGTTTGAATACAGGTTGTTAATTAAAAGGAGACACAGCACTAGCTAAATTATATCAGCTGAAAGACAAGGCAGGAAATGAGGGGGTGGGGAGCAGTTTCAACACAGATGTAAGGAATGTGCAAATTATAAAAAATATATATACTGTTTTCTATAGATTTGCAGAGCAGTAAGACACAGATATCAAGCAGACAATTTAGCTCTATAATACAGAATAACACAGAAAATATACTCAGCTCTATAAACTTGAAGATAGTTCTGTAAGGCTGTCTCTCAAACTAAGGTTCCAGTTTGAATACAGGTTGTTAATTAAAAGGAGACACAGCACTAGCTAAATTATATCAGCTGAAAGACAAGGCAGGAAATGAGGGGGTGGGAGCAGTTTCAACACAGATGTAAGGAATGTGCAAATTATAAAAAATATATATACTGTTTTCTATAGATTTGCAGAGCAGTAAGACACAGATATCAAGCAGACAATTTAGCTCTATAATACAGAATAACACAGAAAATATACTCAGCTCTATAAACTTGAAGATAGTTCTGTAAGGCTGTCTCTCAAACTAAGGTTCCAGTTTGAATACAGGTTGTTAATTAAAAGGAGACACAGCACTAGCTAAATTATATCAGCTGAAAGACAAGGCAGGAAATGAGGGGGTGCGGGAGCAGTTTCAACACAGATGTAAGGAATGTGCAAATTATAAAAAATATATATACTGTTTTCTATAGATTTGCAGAGCAGTAAGACACAGATATCAAGCAGACAATTTAGCTCTATAATACAGAATAACACAGAAAATATACTCAGCTCTATAAACTTGAAGATAGTTCTGTAAGGCTGTCTCTCAAACTAAGGTTCCAGTTTGAATACAGGTTGTTAATTAAAAGGAGACACAGCACTAGCTAAATTATATCAGCTGAAAGACAAGGCAGGAAATGAGGGGGTGGGGAGCAGTTTCAACACAGATGTAAGGAATGTGCAAATTATAAAAAATATATATACTGTTTTCTATAGATTTGCAGAGCAGTAAGACACAGATATCAAGCAGACAATTTAGCTCTATAATACAGAATAACACAGAAAATATACTCAGCTCTATAAACTTGAAGATAGTTCTGTAAGGCTGTCTCTCAAACTAAGGTTCCAGTTTGAATACAGGTTGTTAATTAAAAGGAGACACAGCACTAGCTAAATTATATCAGCTGAAAGACAAGGCAGGAAACGAGGGCGTGGGGAGCAGTTTCTACACAGATGTAAGGAATGTGCAAATTATAAAAAATATATATACTGTTTTCTATAGATTTGCAGAGCAGTAAGACACAGATATCAAGCAGACAATTTAGCTCTATAATACAGAATAACACAGAAAATATACTCAGCTCTATAAACTTGAAGATAGTTCTGTAAGGCTGTCTCTCAAACTAAGGTTCCAGTTTGAATACAGGTTGTTAATTAAAAGGAGACACAGCACTAGCTAAATTATATCAGCTGAAAGACAAGGCAGGAAATGAGGGGGTGGGGGGCAGTTCCAACACAGATGTAAGGAATGTGCAAATTATAAAAAATATATATACTGTTTTCTATAGATTTGCAGAGCAGTAAGACACAGATATCAAGCAGACAATTTAGCTCTATAATACAGAATAACACAGAAAATATACTCAGCTCTATAAACTTGAAGATAGTTCTGTAAGGCTGTCTCTCAAACTAAGGTTCCAGTTTGAATACAGGTTGTTAATTAAAAGGAGACACAGCACTAGCTAAATTATATCAGCTGAAAGACAAGGCAGGAAATGAGGGGGTGGGGAGCAGTTTCAATACAGATGTAAGGAATGTGCAAATTATAAAAAATATATATACTGTTTTCTATAGATTTGCAGAGCAGTAAGACACAGATATCAAGCAGACAATTTAGCTCTATAATACAGAATAACACAGAAAATATACTCAGCTCTATAAACTTGAAGATAGTTCTGTAAGGCTGTCTCTCAAACTAAGGTTCCAGTTTGAATACAGGTTGTTAATTAAAAGGAGACACAGCACTAGCTAAATTATATCAGCTGAAAGACAAGGCAGGAAATGAGGGGGTGGGGAGCAGTTTCAACACAGATGTAAGGAATGTGCAAATTATAAAAAATATATATACTGTTTTCTATAGATTTGCAGAGCAGTAAGACACAGATATCAAGCAGACAATTTAGCTCTATAATACAGAATAACACAGAAAATATACTCAGCTCTATAAACTTGAAGATAGTTCTGTAAGGCTGTCTCTCAAACTAAGGTTCCAGTTTGAATACAGGTTGTTAATTAAAAGGAGACACAGCACTAGCTAAATTATATCAGCTGAAAGACAAGGCAGGAAATGAGGGGGGTTGGGGAGCAGTTTCAACACAGATGTAAGGAATGTGCAAATTATAAAAAAATATATATACTGTTTTCTATAGATTTGCAGAGCAGTAAGACACAGATATCAAGCAGACAATTTAGCTCTATAATACAGAATAACACAGAAAATATACTCAGCTCTATAACTTGAAGATAGTTCTGTAAGGCTGTCTCTCAAACTAAGGTTCCAGTTTGAATACAGGTTGTTAATTCACTATTTTCCCCTCTGTCCGACATACATACCCTGTCAATAGTGAAAAAAAGAAATATCCTGAAATCTGGACAGTACAAAGTATGTTTAAAAAGAACATTTGTAGATTTGGATTTTTTATATCTTAAATATGTTCTCTAAGCTTTGTAGTGGTTTTACCTATATAAAATGCAGAGCAAACTGAACATGTAGCAAGGTAAACAACCATCTTAGTATTACAATCATATACCCCCATATATGAGAGAGCCTTGTTATGTCCATCAATAACTACATATGGTCCATCTTGTACAAATTTACAGTATTTACAATGACCACACTTTGTCATTTTTGAACATAAAAATCTTGTCCTACTACTATTTTTTTCCAGAAATATTCTTGAGGTTTTCACCCCTGCTATATGCAATTTTGAGTGCTAAACCTAAAACTTTGTGATGTTCAGTAGTAAAAACTGTATTCCAAGTTTCATTTATGTTATCTGATGGTTATATCTAATAATCATAGCACCAACCCTTTCATGATTGTTGGTGACAATCTTTTTACTCTGTAAAAATTCATCCATTTTATTGGTGTTACAAAGTAAAGGGGCAAATTTGCTATGTCTGCCTTCTAATATTTCTGTCTTAATAGATTCAACCAATTCAGTAGGATAATCCCTTTCACAGAACATATTGCCAAGCTTGTTTAGCTCCTCTTTAAATGGGTCTATATTACGAGAGCAAAAATCCTTTTCACCAAATATGAAAACACCGACACCTATTGCGTGAACCGCGGATATCCCGAACGCACTAAATCGCAAAATTTTAAATGTCGAACTGTCATAGTTGGCCAACCCCACCACCCACTACATACAACCTACCCAAACAAAATAAATAAAGTACATACATACACTAACCAAACCGTACTTCTAACCCTAAAGTAAAGCACCAAAACCCTACTTCTAACCCTACACTAAACCCCACATTCACAACTATCTATGCACTGTTGTTAACCCCTCCCTAACCCTAAGGTCAGTAACTACCGCACACTTCCCCTAAAGAGATATACCCAAACAAAATAAATAATCTACATGCATACATTTAACAAAACCCTACTTCTAACCCTACACTAAACCCCACATACACAACTATCTATGCACTATCCTTAACCCCTCCCTAACCCTAAGGTCCGTAACTACCACACACTTCCCCTATGAAAATATACACAAGCAAAATAAATAATCCACATACATACATTTAACAAAACCCTACTTCTAACCCTACATTAAATCTTACATACATTACCTATCTATGCACTTACCTTAACCCGCACTCTAACCCTAAAGTCTGTAACTATCCAACACTTACCTTATGCAGCTATACCACAGATGGGCCAACCATGGTAATTTGACATTTCCAAATTTGCGGTTTTGGACATTCTCTGTAATTCTCATTTGTGCAATACGTGTCAACGTTTACGTATTTGCTTAAATGGGCTTTTGCTCTCATAATATAGACCCCTTTAAATACAGTGTCAAAAGAAACTATTTTTGAAAAGCTAGCCATTTGGCCTTTGATTATATTCTTCTTTTGATAAGGGGGATGGCAGTTATTATAGTGTAGAAACGAGTCTGAATAAGTCTCCTTTCTGAATATGTTTGCAACATATCTTTTTTGCTGCCTCTCCTTAGTAATTGTCACATCAAGAAAGTTGATTGAATCCCTTTCAACTGTCGATGTAAACTCCAAGAAACTAGTGGAGGGTTATGTATACACTTGTGCACCTTAAATATTCCAAAGATTGATGGAATTACTGGCTTATTAACTTTAACTAAATCCAAAACATCTCTTGACATAGCCCCTTGAAGAACAAGATCATTCAAATAAAAATAAATGATGGAGTAGGCTATGTTAATTTCATTTTTTGATACATGACAGTATGTAGATATGTCGTGTAATAAATCCAACATCTTACTTGCATAAAGGAAGAAATCCATTATGACAGCCCTCCACACCCTGTGGACAACCTAAGAGTGGTTACTAGGTTTTCCATCCACAGTGAATTTCCAAAGTGGACTTCAAAGATGTAAGCACATTGAGTAACACCTTCATTCTGGCTCTCCCAGTCTGAAAAAAGAAACTTAGAAGAGAAAGCCAGTGGACCTAGATTTCTGGGTAAATTTCAGTAACTGACTAGTAAGTACACTGCCTAGATGTAAGGAAAAAAGAAATATAAAGGACGTGGAGGAAAATTAGCTACAAAAGTTGAGGAAAAAACATAGACTGGGAAAAGTACTGCAGTTGTTTGGAAAGAAGTAGTGCAAGTTCCAGACATGATTTCCAGTAACCTAGAGGAAAGTATAAAGCAACTGCACACAGACCTCATCAAAATAAACAAAACACTGCTGGAGTATATCAATATAAACACTAAAAAGCTGTAAAAATGGAAGAAGCTTTAAACAGATATTCAGATAAGGTGATAGAACTACAAAACTCAGAGGTTAAAATGAAGAAAAGGCTGGCTGAATATGAGACTGCACAAGAAGAAATGTTTCAGAAATAGTAGAATTAGAGAGCAGAGCACACAGGGAAAACCTGAGATTTTCTGCTGTGCCATAAAAGCTGAAAGGAACCGACTGTATTCATTTTATGAAAGTACAAATAAGCAACTGGCTGGTATTCCACAACAGGAATTGTTAATTGAAAGGGCACATCATATGTACATTCCAAACCTGGCTATGAAAACATCCTAGACCTTTAATAGTAAAAATGCAATTGTACCAGTAGAAGGCGTTGATTCTGTCAAAGATGTGGCAGAAGGACAAAGTACTAAAACTGGAAGACAGCAGAGTGTTTCTGAAGAATGACTACTCATTGCACACCAGGCAGAAAAGGAATAATGTATTCCATTATATAGGGAGTGCCAAGAAGCAGGCATGAGATTCACACTGCTGTTACTCAGCTATCCTCAAAATATTTTTCCATGGAGGAACAAAAACATGATTTAATGAACTACATGCTAAGGAAAAAATACAAAAGTTTGTCCATCAAAACGTGAGCTGTGAACCAGAAGGAGATTTTGCTTCTTTTTCTTCTGGTAATAAAGACCACAGAGGGACTGTGCCAATGACGCCTTTCCTTGTGTTTCAAAGGAAATGATCAAAAGAGGGGGGAAAAGCAAAGGGCTTGACAAGAAGAATCAAGAGTGCACTGAAGATGGAGCAGAGACAGGGTTTAAGAGATGGCGATGCAAAGGAATAGAATAAAAGAATCTGGAACTATTGGACTTTCTTGGATTTTGTTAAACTTGTAGGGGACTCTAAAGCATATGCCCTACTTCATGTCATTAATGTTCAGAGACTAAAATCAGTAATCTGGAAATTGACAAATGTGGGATTACAAAGCAATAATTATATTTGTGAAACAGGACAGAACAAGAAAATATGGAAATATTGGACTTGCTTGGATATTGTTAAACCTGTAGGGGACTCCAAAGCATATACCCTACCTCATGTCATTAATGTTCAGAAAAATACTCAGGAGAGGGGAAGAGGAGGGAGAGAGGTAACTGTAAGTAAAACATTTTTTTTCTTAACAGTATTACTTAAGTAGTGCATGATTTTTCTCTGCATGTTATAACGTTTTTTGGTTTACCTTTATATGTGCATAGTGCACATGTGTGAAAGTGAAAAGTTTGAAAGGACATTTTCCAGTTTTTGTAAAGTCGAAAAAAAATGCATAGAATGTGCAATGAGCCAATGCACAGTGACATTCGCTCATTGCAGATTTGGCATTTTGGGTACGGATTGCATTATAGTGGGGATCGGGAAATGGACCCTTTCTTCACTGTAGTGCGATCTCGGAGTTAGAATATTAAAGTAGGGGGTGTGGGGGTGCAGGGGGGCTTGCCCCCTGCATTACATTGTGCGTTCGACATTGGAATTCGAAACTCAGCAAATCTGCTGTTTGATTTGCTGAGTTTTGAACTTCGGTGACGTTCGACATGACGAACTTGTCATTTTGGTTTGCACAGCGGGCCGAACGACAACATGATTTTCAACCTTATAAAGGTAAACTGTTTTTTTCAGTTATTTTAAGTGCAATGAGGATACTAATGTAAATAGGTGCTTCTGTTTATTCTTTTTATTTTTTTTTTCCGTTCTCTCTTTCTCCTTGTTTAGTTTTAAGAAACGTAAGCACTGCAGTGTGAAATAAAAAAGGGGATCTGGTTAAAAGAGCATGACAAAAAAAAAATTAGTGTGCTTTTTCTCATTCTTGCATAGGGAAATGATTGTGTTAAGTCCTTTAGGTTCACATAATAATACGTTTTGTCAGAAAACAAATAAATGAAAAAGAATATTGAATATTATAAGGTCTTTTTTCTAGTAAACAGTCATATATCTGGTTCTCATGTCACTAGCAGACAATCTAGTAAAGAGAAATGGCTTGGAAAAAATGTTTTCTGAAAGTATTCAAGTGTTTTCCCAGCTGGGAGAGCTATACAGATAAGGCAAAACCAGACAGCACTTAATATAATCACAGGCTCTACCATGCGTCTTAGCATGGATAAGCTTTCTTTCTGTTTAGCTCTAGTCTTTGTGTGTGTGTGTGTGTGTGTGTGTGTGTGTGTGTGTGTGTGTGTGTGTGTGTGTGTGTGTGTGTCTGTGTATGTGTGTCTGTCAGTTTGGAACTTATACTCCTATTAAGGGGGTACAATTTCAATATTTGAAGATGTACATAATTTTGTGTGTTATTATTAAGTTAGTAGGTTTTAGGGGTACTGAGGGTGTGTGAGGGTTTTCAATAAAACAAAAATTTCTGCAAGATGTGATATAAGCTGAATGGAGATGACAAGAAACAGTTGTATAAAAGACTAACCTGTCAAACAGTGTATGCATGCATGTAATATCAAAGCTGGAACCAGACACTTAACAAAAAAGCTGTTATACATAAAAGGTGGGAGTAATACTCTCTCAGTGGCTACTCTCATATTCAACACATAAGCTAATATTGTTGTTGGATACTGGGAAGAAAAATTTGTGTATGCATATATTGTATATATTCTTGGTTTGGAAAGGGGATATATTAGAGCTTAACAATTTTGTAGATTATCTCAATGCCATCATTGATTATTTGAGGTTTACTGTGCATTACTAAAACAACATAGTAAACTATTTAGATGTTAGGTTAGAAAAAACAAATAATGAAATTACCATATCTATGTATTTCAACTTCTCTCCATAACCCAACTTTACTCTGTACTTGTCACCTGCCATCTGTGCCCTTGTGTATTACCTTGGCTCTCATATATTTGAATTATGACACTTCTGGTTCATAACAACTATCCTAACTTTCAAACTACTAGATCTCAGCAATTTACCTGGTCCTAGTTCAGTTGTATCTAGACTTGTTTGTATTAATTTGTAAATTATTGATATTTTTTTCTTTCCTCTATCGGTAGCACCCACCACAGATTTACTTCTTAACATGGATATCTTTATATATGTTAAATCATTGCTTTTCTTATTTTCCTTCTTTTTCTTTCGGCTGTTCCCATTAGGGGCTCACCACAGCAGATAATCTGTTACCATTTCTTCCTGTCCTCTGCATCTTGCTCTGTCACAACAACCACCTGCATGTCCTCCCTCACCACATCCATAAACCTTATCTTAGGCCTTCCTCTTTTCCTCTTAACTGGTAGCTCCATCCTTAGCATCCTTTTCTCAATATTTCCAGCATCCCTCCTCAGCACATGTCCAAACCAACGCAACCTCGCCTCGCTGGCTTTGTCTTCAAACCTTCCAACCTGGGTTGACCCTCTAATATATTTATTCGTAATCCTGTCTACCCTTGTCACACCTACTGCAAATCTTAACATCTTAAAATCTATCTTTAACTCTGCCACATCCAGCTCTGACTCCTGCCTTTTTGTCAATGCCACTGTCTCCAACCCATATAACATAGCTGGTCTCACTACCCTCTTGTAGACTTTCCCTTTCACTCTTATTGGTACTCGTCTGTTACTAATCACTCCTGACACTTTTCTCCACCCACTCCACCCTGCCTGTACTCTCTTCTTCACCTCTCTTCCACACTCGCTATTACTTTTGAAATTTTGTATTTTTTGTATCTTAA